>NC_079204.1:27145717-27430314 GCF_026745355.1 Beta vulgaris subsp. vulgaris | reverse complement strand
AGGCTAATTTTCTTTAGGATAGGAAGATATATTTAGTATTGGATTATTGAATTATGAGGATAAATAAGTTATAATCTTTCTTGTTGGATGATTATGTTTATGCTTTGAATGGATTGAAAATTCTTTTTTATTGTATTGAAACTTGGCAAAAGACATTGGAATTTTTTTTATGGGAAAACCCACCTTTGAGCAATCCTCCCAAAACATTCCCACCTCTATAAATTTGGAAATAATCCACCTTTAGGGTGTGTATGCTCAAAAAGGCCCTTTTACCTATGACATGTTTGATCCATAAAAAATCTTGTTGATATTTTTTCCCTATCAGCCCCCTCCAACCCCCACCACAGTAAACCCCACACAGTAAACCCCACTTCCACCCCTAGTAGAGCAGACAATAGTAGCATCCCTAAGCTTCGTCTCTAACCCGCCACCCTTCCCCTTTTCCCTGTCCTCATCATCCCTTCCCCCTCACCCTGCCCCGTTGCCCTTACCCCATTGGTCCCTCCTTCCCTCTCCCCCTTTGCTTCACTCCCTTCTCCTCCTCCTGCACTGCACTAGCCAATCCCCTCGAATAACAATATTTTTTTTTTGAATTTTCAGAGCAGGGAGAAAGAGAGAATAAGAAAGGGTGGGAGTCTATCATGGAAGCGTGCGAGGGGGAGGTCGCAGGGAAGGGCGTGCGGGAGGAGGGGAGATGCGATGGGGGCTTGAGTCTGGAAGGCATGGGCAGACGGAGGGGGTGAGGTCAAGACGAAGGGAGATAAGAGGCGGAGGGGCAATGGGGAAAGGGGTGGGGGCAGCGGGGGTAAGGGATGGTTGTCTGCGGGGGATGGAGGTGTAGGGACTAGGGTTTGGTTGTGGGGTGGGAGCCGGGTGGGGGTGAGGTGGGGCTGTAGTGGGGGTGGCTAGGTGGTGCTATGGAGGAAAAGAAGTAAGAAGAGAAAAGGAAAAAACCACATTTGCAAGTTACTAACAAGTAAGGGTCCTTTTTCATAAACACTCCAAAGTTGGTATTATTCCCAAATTTTTATGAAAGGTGGAACTCTTTTGAGAGATCGCTCAGAGGTGAGATTATTCCCATACAAAAGGTGGAACTCTTTTTGAGAGGATCGCTCAAAGGTGAGATTATTCTCCTATACAAAAATTCAATTATATTTTAGACTGACCATCTTTGGTGTAATATGTTAGTTGAATTGCTAGGATTGTGGCTTGTGAAATGTAATTTGTCCTTGCTAAATCCACTAAAAGCAATTAGATTTTTGATTTACGCCGAAATCTTATCGTAGTACGTGTGGTAGTTCAATCCCTTTAGTTGCATAATTCGAGCTGGTGTAATCATGGATTAAGTTTAACTCATTCCTATTACTCATGCTGCTAATTAATCGAATATCGAGAGCCTCTTCTAGACTATTAGTTAGTTAGACATAATTTCACGAACTTGTTTGGTTTATTTGAAATTGGGAAAGGTTGAATACTTGTTTGTGTCACTAGTAGAATAATGTTAATATCAATGGTTTGAATTGCACCGGTTTTATCAATACACAACATAAACTGCATAAAAAGAAAAGGAAAATAAAAAATCTACTATTGCTGCGATTCTGGGTAAAACCGTCGCAATAGATGTCAACGAGAATTTTTCAAAATTTGTTGACGCGATTTGACTAGATCTAGTGTTGCGGTTCCCGCCCAAAATCGCGGTAATAGATTAAAATATTATTTTAAAAAATAATATTTTAATCTATTGCTGCATCTTCTTGAGAAATCGCAGCAACAGGGTCATTAGTTTTTTTTATAGTTGAGCAATAAGTGTCGTTTTCTCATAACTCTCACTTTACCTCAATCACTCCTCTCATTGATTATCTCTCACCTCACCCTCACCTTCATCCTTCTTCTTCGTCGGCTTTCTTTCTTCGTCATCTTCGCGGCCATTCACAATCACACTAGAGGAAAAAAGCTAAGATGCGGTCAAAAGGGGACCAAGGGGTGTGTTTTTTTATCGCAACCTTGACTAGCACTTAGCGCGTTAAGTACTAGTCATGGCAAAAACCACAATCCTTGCTGGGTTAAGGGTTGCGGTTAAGGGCCAAAACCGCGACCCTTGATGAGTTAAGGCAGCGGTTTCGGCCCTTAACGCAGCTCTTGGTGAGTTAAGGGCTGCGGTTTTAGCCCTTAATCGCAGCCCTTAACCACCAAGGGCTACAGTTTTTAACCGACACCTTGTGATCCAAAAAATTAATTTATTTTTTGTCCTAAAATGTTTCCAAACATTATATATATATATATATATATATATATATATATATTATATATATATATATATATATATATATATATATTATATATAGGAGTGGATCTTGTGAAATTACTCTTAGGCTGAAACTGAAACATCCAATCTTGAACATCGATTTCGCTTGTTTTTATTAACCGTCAGTTTACGTTTCATTCTCCCGTAGCTTGGTCTTACTAGAAGCACATGACTTTCTCTCTCTTACCCCTCATCTCTACCTCTCACCGGCATTTTCTCTCTCCTCATCTCAACTTCCATAGCAGACTTGTTGTATTATATGAGCACTATAAGAGGGGGAGGGTGAATTATAGTGAGAGAATAAGCTATACTTTTTGCGGAATTAAAAGTAAACTTGGGAACAAACAATGGGAAAACGAGAGATTTAGCGAGGAAAAACATCTCTAGGCCTAGTAGGAAGAAACAACCTCGACCACAAGGGATTTTAAACAACTTTCCACTATAATAGGCCAAAACAACTCTAATTACAACCTATTACTTTTCTCTCGATTCTCAACTTAAGTCACTCAACTCAAGTTCCCAACGACAGTTCCCACAACTGACGTTCCTCTCAAACTTCACTAGAAGTTCCTTTCTCTTTCTCTTCTCTTTCTCTTGTTCACTAAACCTTCTACACTTAAAAGAGTTCACTCAAACCCTTTTCTCAAAAATACACTTTGTAAAACAATGGAAGAGTAATAAACTCGATTAATGTAATATGAATTCTCTTAAGGAAAAGGCACTGACACTTTAGATAACTTAAGACAAATTAACTAAGTCAGACACATTTTGCTCAAATGAATTAGGCGCTATTTATAGACAATTAAGACAAGACATGTTCTCACTAATTAAACCATTATCACATGATCTCCATGATGTTAATTAATTAATTAAATTAAATTAATTATTCCATGTCATGTAAAGCCTCCACTAATCCACTACTTCACTTCATAAGAGAAGCAGTAACACATTACGTGGTTTTACAAAACTTGAAGAATAATTAAACTCATGTAATTAAATAAATACTTGGAGGATAATTAACTAAGCCACTAAATCCACTAACTAAATAAATCGTGTAGCAGTAGGTTTAGGCGTGCAATCCAATTTTTAGGAAATAAATAAATTAAATATTTTTGCTAGTTTTTAGGAAAAATATCTTTTTCAAAATATCTTATATAAAACCGGAAAAACAGTTTTATTTTTTAAAATCCGAAACATTTTAAAAACCGAAAATATATAAATTTTCGAAAACTAAATCTTTTAAATAAAATATAAAAAGATAAAAGATAAAAAGATAAGATTTGAAAATCAGTTAAATTAAAATCAGAAAACCTTTTTAAAATATTTTCCTAACAAACTTAAACTAAAATCCTAAGATAGTGGATCTTAATTAAAACAACCCTAAAAACTCTAACAACTATATTGGGCACAAGTTTAACTTAGGCGCACAATATTAAAGTCTCTTAGGAGTTCCTAAATCAGTTTGAAGTCTTGTTCCCTAACCTTGTTCCTATAGTTCCAGGTCTGTTCCTTTCATGGGAACAGAACCAAGTTCCTTTGAGAATTCACCACGAACTTAATTAAGCTTTTACTCAACCTTAACATGAAGATTAATAAATACCCTAATGTATTCTAATCTTCATTTCATGCTTGATTCTTCATCTCTCGAACATCTTTACTTCGATCTTGATTAATTCTCCGTTCTAATCTTCAATCAAGTCTTCTCTTAGCTCGAGCATGAATTACCTTGCAACAACACAAATAAAATATACTATGTCTTTTGTGGTTAGGTCATCTTCAAAACTCAAGAGTCAACAATTTCCCCCTTTTTGAAGATGACAACAAAAGGCATATACTAAAAAGTAATACACATAAGTCATATAAAACAATTTTAACAAAGTATGTAACCAAGCTAAATTAAGTATTATAGACTCTTTATTTTATTTTGTAAAGAAGAAATATGATAACATAATCCATGACAAAAAAAATTTACTCTGATTATTGCCTTTATCTTTCCCCCTTTGGCATCTTCAAAAACATTAGTCCACGATTTCAAAAAGATGAATTTTTATCTACTAAACACATCACACCACCAAACTTGTGAGAAACAATTTGGTTAGTATAAGCAAATAAAGCATTCAACTCTCAAAATCGCAATCCAAGAATATTAGCCATTCATTGAGACGCACACATGCAAAAAGATTAAACTTAGAATTATCAAATTAACAAGTTCTATTGTAGCATGATTAAAAGAGAAAGATAGAAAAGACAAAGATTAAAAAGTTCATGTTCCCACACACAAAAAACAAACTAAACTAGAAAAGGTTTATGGTTTAGGAGAGGGAGGTTGCTCGACTTCTTCACCACATCATGAAGCTTAGCCATCACCTCCTGATGATTTTCGACCAAAGTGTGATTACCCTTGAGCACAACATCTTCCAATTTCAACAACCTAGAGTTCATTGCTTGAATGGAGGAAGAAAGTTCACCAAGCCGAGCCATGATCACTTATTGTCCGTCCAAGGCTTTGTCAACTTTGTGCATTACCCCTTTCACTAACCCATTCAAATCCTTAGCTTCCGTAGCAAACTCCATCATTGCTTTTGAATGACCCATAACCAAAGAGAATAAATAATCCAATCTTCTAGCATGAGCTAGAGTATATGTAGAACCAATGGTAGGATTTTGAGAAGAAGAGGGAGCATTTTGAGAAGGATTTGGTGCGGCTGTTTGTTCCTTAGGTTTGGGAACAGCAGGTTGTTCCTCTGGAATGGGAACAGCATCTGTTTCCTTAGAACAGGAGGGTTTTGAGGTAGAGGGAGGGATAGGATCATTTTGTGGTGCTAGGTAGATGGTGAGGCAGATTTTGGTGGAGATGGAGGAAAAGGAAGATTGGTTTCATAGGAACAGGAGTCGGTTCCCAGAAGGAGGAAGGTTAGATTCATAATCTTCCCTATCAATCACCCTAACTTCATCTTCCTCAAAACTTTCATCTGCATCAAGCAAAGGAAAAATTAAGCACTTTCATGTTTTGAACTCTTTGACTAGTTCTAGTGCTTTTGGTAACCGGTTTCACCACCTCTTCAACCACCTTCTTCCCTTTCTTCTTAGCTTCTTCTTTTTCTTTTTCGATTTTCTTTCCTTTTTCAGTTTTCTTTTCTTTCTCTTTTTCCACTTTTTCTGTTTTCTTCTCTTCAATTTCTTTTTCTTCTTCTTCTTCCACATCATCATACACATCATCATCCTCATCATTATCAAGGTTAGCCCTTCCCTTGATTACTTCCCCATTCACAACACAAACGTTCAAATTATTCAAGGCACGCACATTCAACATATTTCCCGTGGATACACCAATGGTTTGAGTTCCCGAAATTTTCACATTGAATTTAAGCAAGATTTCGGTTATTAGAGCCCCATAGCCAACAACAAAACCATTTTCAATACAATGACTCATGTGTTGAATCATTAAAGAGGGAAAGTTTATGTGCTTATGAGAGGCTAAACAATGAATATAAATCAAGTCCAACATGCTAACTTGAGCACGTTTAGATAGACGAGGCAATAAGACTTTCTTTAGGATGTGAAATAAAATTTTGTGGTAGGGAGAAAGAAGATTATGATCAAGAAATGTTTTTCCCTTTTGACCACCATATTTAACAATCAATTGATCAAAAGAGATATCCGAAAATGGATAGGATCCACGTTGCTTCTTAAAATAAACATCAGTTCCTCTCACGGGAACACCAAGCAATTTACCCAAAATTTTAGCATTAAAATCTATTTGGGTTCCCTTTACCAAAGTAGAACAATTCCCTTCTTCATCAATGGAAAAGTTTTCGCAAAATTCATCCATTAGTTTAGGAATGAAACTATTTCCATAACAATTCACAAAGAGATGCTCCCACCCTTGAAACTTGATCATATTGAGCAATTGACGAAAATTTACTCTTTTACACCAAGAAACATCAATAAAAAGTCCATGTACATACCTAGATGCCGTGGATTTTTCGAGCAACTCTTGTTGTTCCTCTCTCAGGAACATCCGATTCCCCTCACTTGTTGCATGTTGTTCTTCAACCTCCATTTCCACGGTTTCCTCCATTTTCTTCCTTTTTCTTAGGATTCTACTTGATGAATTTGGAGAAATATCCATGAGAGTAGGTGATTCAATGTTAATGGAGGAAGGAGAGGGTTTTTTAGCTTCGTGGGAGGAGAAAGAGTGAGAAGTATTTTTGGGATTCATATTTTGTGGAGGTATTTTCGGTTTTTATGAGAAGTAAAACAAGGATGTTAATTTTTGGTTTTAAGGAAGGCAAAAAAAATAAAAATATGAAACCGTGTATAGTACACGTTTTTGGAAAGAAAAAAAATCTTCTATCTAATTAGAAAAAAAATATCTTCAACTAACTTGAGAGATATGAGAAAAAAAATCAGAGTTTTAGGAGAAAAAGTCTGAACAGAATATTTTTGGATTTTTTTGAAAGGAAAAAAAATTTAAACTTAACACGTTGGGAACAACGTTTGGGAACAATGAATGGAAACACATAAATTTTGCTACTTTGGAACACCATTAATTCTTTTAATCCTTTGTCATCACTTAAGGCATAGAATTGTCTTATGAACAATAAGGGAAATATTATTGGACATTGGTGAGCAGTTTTCAGACATTTTTACTTATACACATGAAATAATCATATAAGGATTATGATGTATTTAAGCAAATAAAAACATCGAACATGCACATCCAAACATAATGCCAAAGAATTAACACAAAGGGGAATATTGTAGCAGTCATTTCAACTTAATTAAGCCAAGTTCAAGTCTCAATTTCTCAAACCTATCTCTATTTAAGGGCTTTGTCAAAATGTCTGCAATTTGACGTTCAGTCTCACAGAATTCCATTTTAATAAGACCCTTTTCAACATTATCTTTCAGAAAGTGATGCCTAATATGGATGTGTTTGACTCTTTAAACTATGACTAAGGAACTGAACCATACCTGATGTACTCTTCCTATTGACCAGATCTCCTGCATAGTCAGCATCCGCAAATCCTTTAATTCAAAGGTATCACTTCTCGAATAGAATAGGCTTAAATCATCTGTTCCCTTGAGGTATCTTAGGATTCTCTTCACAGCTGTGAGATGAGATTCCTTTGGATTGGCTTGAAACCTTGCACATAACCCTACACTGAAAGCAATATCAGGACGACTTGCAGTTAGATATAGTAATGAGCCAATCATACCTCGATATTGGTTTGATCCACACTTTTCCTATAGAATCTTCATCCAATCTGGTTGAATTCCCATAGGTGTATGATTACTTTGGATGCTTCCAAACCATACTTTTTCAATAGTTCCTTTATGTAATTTTGTTGATGGATGTAGATTCCTTCTTCTGTTTGCTTGATTTGCAACCCCAAGAAGAAGTTGAGCTCACCCATCATACTCATTTCAAATTCTTTACTCATGAGATTAGCAAAGTCCTTGCACAAAGATTCATTAGTGGCACCAAATATAATCATCAACATATATTTGAACAACTAATAAATGTTTTCCTTTTGATTTTAAAAACAAGGTTCGATCCAATTTTCCTCTTTTAAACTCATTTTCAAGAAGGAACTTAGAAAGTCTTTCATACCATGCTCTTGGAGCTTGCTTTAACCCATAAAGAGCTTTGTCAAGCTTAAAGACATGATTAGGAAATTCTTTACTTTCAAAACCTGGAGGTTGTTCTACAAATACCTCCTCATTAAGATAACCATTTAGAAAAGCACATTTTACATCCATTTGATACAATTTAAAACCCATGAAGCAGCAAAGCTATGAAAATTCTAATTGCTTAATCTTGCAACTGGAGCAAAAGTTTCTTCATAATCAATGCCTTCCTGTTGATTGTATCCTTTCACAACTAACCTGGCCTTGTTTCTTATATAGTTCCGAACTCATCTAATTTGTTTCAAACACCCACTTTAAACCAATAACCTTGTTATGTTTAGGTTAGGTTCAAGGTGCCAAACTTTGTTTCTTTCAAATTGATGAAGTTCATCCTGCATGCTACGATCCAATCAGCATCAGTGAGAGCTTCTTCATGATTCCTAGGTTCCAACATAGAAAGAAAAGCATAAAAGCACAAAAATTTTTCAATTGAGATCTCGTTTGAGTTCCCTTGTTTATGTCACTGATTATTAGTTCCACAGGATGGGAACGATGAGTTTTCCAAGGCTTTGGTTGGAAATCCTGGATGGAAACTTGGTTTCCTTGATCATCTTCATTTCCCTGTACTTGGGAACCAGGTTCAACAATAGTGGATTCATTCACTGTGTGATCATCACTAGTTCTTCTTCTTCCTCATTGGGAACAGGAACAGGATGTTGTTCCCTTGGCTTTGTTCCCATGACTTCGTCTTCCAAAGTCTCATCAATAAGACTTAGATCTTTTGCAATCCTATTTCGAAGTCATCTTCAACCTGTGTGCTTGCATCAAATTTATCTGTTTCATCAAAAATAACATGCACACTTTCTTCTACACACATAGACCTTTTATTAAAACTCTATAAGCCTTGCTACTAGAAGAATATCCTAAGAATACAGCTTCTTCACTTCTAGCATCAAATTTTCCAATATTTTGTTTCCCATTATTATGAACAAAACATTTACATCCAAATGTTCTGAAATATGTAATATTGGGCTTTTTACCAAAATACAGCTCATAAGGAGTTTATTTAATAAAGGTCTTACCATGGCTCGATTTATAATATGACAAGCAGTATTCACAGCTTCTGCCCAAAAGTTTTAGGAAGACCACTAGCTATCACATAGTCCTAGCCATTTCTTCTAGTGTTCTATTCTTCCTTTCAACAACACCATTTTGTTGAGGTGTTCTAGGGGCGAGAAATTGTGATCTAACCATTGTCTCTCTAAAGTCATCAACTTAAATTTTCAAATTCTTTGCCATGGTCGGATCTAAGGTGTACATTTTGACCACTCAAATTTTGAACTTTCTTTGCAAAGACAAGGAACTCATCATAAGTCTCGTCCTTGCTAGAAAGAAAAATAACCCAAGTAAATCTAGAGAAGTCATCTACAATTACAACACATATTTCTTTCCACTCCTACTTTGTATCCTCATAGGTCCACATAAATCCATATATTAACTCTAAAGGTCTTGTGGTACTTACCACATTCTTGGACTTGAAAGAGGACCTAACATGCTTACCTTTTGCGCATGCATCACAACATGATCTAAATGAAACTTAGTAGAGGGTAAACCTAAAACTAGTTCTTTAGAAGCAGTTTGTCAAGCAAGAAAAGCTAGCATGACCTAGACGCTTGTGCCATAAAATGAATCATCATCAATAACACTAAGGCATGTGAATTGTTTTTGGGAACAAGGTTGAGATCCACAACATATGTGTTCCCTTTCCTTGTTCCTTCCAAAATGATATCCTTTGTTTATTGTTGACAATAAACATTTTTCACTATTAAACTTCACACAGTTCCCTTATCACAGAATTGGGAAATACTTAACAAGTTATGCTTTAATCCATCAACTAGAAAACCATTATCTATGGAATGTGACGATGACTTACCAACCTTTCCCATGGCAACTATGTTACCTTTCTTGTTGTCACCAAAAGTCACACTTCCACCATTATAGGCTGAGAGTGAGAGAAATCTTGATTTATCTCCAGTCATATGCTTAGAACAACCACTGTCTAGGTACCATGTGTTGTTCCCCCTCACTCCAACCTGCAAGAAAACTAATTGTTAGAGTTAGGAACCCAATCTTTCTTGGGTTCCTTTCCTTCAGGAACAATAGATTTCTTTTTCCAAATTACTCTACTTGTTTCCAAGTTCTCATTAATGCGACCAAGTCTTTTAGGACAAGAGTTCCTAAAATGACCAGTGTTCCCACAAAACATACAAACTTTATCACTTGGTAAATCAACTCTCTTTTTAGGTTTTTCAAATTTCTTTTTGTGATTAAAACCAAGACCTTCGTTCTTTTGTTTGAGGGTTCTTAATCCAGTTTGGAATAGGTAGCATTTTCTTTTCATTTCTCATTTGGTGCAGTTCCCCTACAAGTTCATTATTTTCAATTTCCAAAAATGAAACATGATTTTTCAATTCGTTTATTTCAGATTTGAAACTTTGCAAGGGAACTGACTTAATGTCAAATGAACTTACTTCAGGAACAAACTCTTTTATTGTGATAACTCAAGATTAACAAGTAGTTCTCTTTTTAAGATTTTCGAAATCCTCTTTTAATTTAAGATTTTTGTCAAACAACTTCGAAAAATCTTTTCTCAATATCAATTCGAACACTTTTAAGCCAAGAGGTATGTTCCTTTGCACATTAAAGCATGTTGACATTGTTTTAGTTTAATGGTCTCATCTTTGCAATCATTTACAGCATCAACAATAAACTCAAATAAATTTTCTTTACTTAAAGAATTAAGACGAGTTTTGATGGTGTCTAGACTTGCCTCAAGAGATTCAATCTCTTCATCAGATTCGGAATTGTAAGAGCCATAAGACAGAAGTTTGCAGTCTCCTCATTTGGTTGAGGATCATCTTCTTCTTCGGAGTCAGAGTCTTCCCATGCAGCAACCATAGCTTTCTTCATGTCAGATCGAGTATAGGAGTTTTGTATTCCTTGTTCCTATCTCTGCTTCGTTCCCTTCCTTTGCCTTTTTCTTGTTCCCATTGGGGACAATCCTTGATGAAGTGCTCAGAACTGCCACACTTATGACAAACAAGTTTGTTAGAATATTTCTTATTCTTACCTTTGTAATCTCCATTCTTCATGTTCCTAAACATTCTTTTGAATTTTCGGACCATGAGAGCGGATTCTTCTTCATCAGTTTCTGAGTCTTCACTTTCATCAGCTTTTAAGGCAATCGATTTTTGCTTGGACATGTCTCCATTCTCATTGTCCAATTGCAACTCATGAGTCATAAGGGAACCAGCAAGTTGTTCCAAATTGAACTTAGTAAAGTCCTTAGTTTCCTGTAAGGCAGTTACCTTAGCCATCCACGATCCCTAGGAAGGCTCCTTAGGACCTTTCGTACCTGTTCCTCAGATGTAATCACTTTACCAAGAGATGTTAGCTCATTAATAATATTAGTAAAGCGTGTAAACATGTCTTGGATAGACTCTTTTGATTTCATTTGAAAAAGTTCATATTGGTTCATCAAAAGATCTATTTTTGATCTCTTAACTTCACTCGTACCTTCATGAGTGACTTCAAGAAGATCCCAAATTTGTTTTGCGGTTTTACATCCCATGACACGATTGTGTTCATGAGGTCCAAGACCACAATGAAGCAGTTTTATAGCAAGAGCATTAATTTCCATCTTTTCGAAATCAGCTTTATCAAAATCAGATATAGATTTAGGAATTACCTCATTCTTGTCATTAGTGGTAGTGACTTCAAAATCACCTACCTCTATGACTCTCCATACCTGGTAATTGTCGGCTTTGATAAAGATCTCCATTATGTTCTTCAGTAAGTGTAAAACTTACCATTGAACATTGGTGGCCTCTGCGTAGAGTACCCTTCTTCCAGTTTCTCTCTAGTATTCATATTTTTCAAGATCTTGAACTCAACAGGGTTTCCTGAATATTAGAGTTCCCGCTCTGATACCAATTGTTGTATAATATGAGCACTATAAGGGGGGGGTGAATTATAGTGAGAGAATAAGCTATACTTTTTGCGGAATTAAAAGTAAACTTGGGAACAAACAATGGGAACACGAGAGATTTTACGAGGAAAAACTTCCTAGGCCTAGTAGGAAGAAACAACCTCGACCACAAGGGATTTTAAACAACTTTCCACTATAATAGGCCAAAACAACTCTGATTACAACCTATTACTTTTCTCTCGATTCTCAACTTAAGTCACTCAACTCAAGTTCCCAACGACAGTTCCCACAACTGACGTTCTTCTCCAAACTTCACTCGAAGTTCCTTTTCTTTCTCTTTCTCTTTCTCTTGCTTCACTCAAAGCTTTCTCACACTTACAAGAGTTCACTCAAACCCTTTTTCTCAAAAATACACTTTGTAAAACAATGGAAGAGTAATAAACTCGATTAATGTAAGTATGAATTCTCTTAAGGAAAAGGCACTGACACTTTAGATAACTTAAGACAAATTAACTAAGTCAGACACATTTTGCTCAAATGAATTAGGCGCCTATTTATAGACAATTAAGACAAGACATGTTCTCCACTAATTAACCATTATCACATGATTCTCCATGATGTAATTAATTAATTAAATTAAATTAATTATTCCATGTCATGTAAAGCATCCACTAATCCACTACTTCATTCATAAGAAGCAGTAACACATTACGTGGTTTTACAAAACTTGGAGAATAATTAAACTCATTTAATTTAAATTAAATACTTGGAGGATAATTAACTTAAGCCACTAAATCCACTAACTACATAAATGTGTAGCAGTGTTTAGGCGTGCAACATTTTTAGGAAATAAATAAATAAATACTTTAGCTAGTTTTTAGGAAAAATATATTTTTCAAAATATCTTATATAAAACAAGAAAAACAGTTTTATATTTTAAAATCCGAAACATTTTAAAAACCGAAAATATATAAATTTTCGAAAACTAAATCTTTTAAATAAAATATAAAAAGATAAAAGATAAAAAAGATAAGATTTGAAAATCAGTTAATTTAAAATCAGAAAACTTTTTAAAATCTTTTCCTAACAAACTTAAACTAAATTCCTAAAATAGTGGATCTTAGTAAAACAACCCTAAAAACTCTAACAACTATATTGGGCACAATTTTCACTTAGGCGCACAATATTAGAGTCTCTTAGGAGTTCCTAAATCAGTTTTGAAGTCTTGTTCCCTAACCTTGTTCCTATAGTGCCAGGTCTGTTCCTTTCATGGGAACAGAACCAAGTTCCTTTGAGAATTCACCACGAACTTAATTAAGCTTTTACTCAACCTTAACAAGAAGATTAATAAATACCCTAATTATTCTAATCTTTCATTCCATGTTGATTCTTCATCTCTCGAACATCTTTACTTCGATCTTGATTAATTCTCCGTTTTAATCTTCAATCAAGTATTCTCTTAGCTCGAGCATGAATTACCTTGCAACAACACAAATAAAATATACTATGTCTATCCTTGATCTTTAAGCCTCAAGTGCAACATTTATACAAGCAATGCTAGTGATCCTTGAAATTGATTAGTTTCTATATTAGAAAGGGATAAAATAGGCAGCTGTGGTGACAACTAATAGGTCTTCCATCAGCGGTAAACCGACAAAAAAGATGACCGCATTGTATGTTAAAGACATAGTCGTAATTTTACTCTTTCGATATTTGTACTCATAGATCAGTGTTTCATTCATTGTGTTTTGTTATGTCTCAATACAACCTAAGACTCATGCTTATATAGATGGTAAACCCTAGCAAAGAATAACGGCCATAAGCAACTGTCATTTGATTACATAAGCAGCCAAAGTTTTTCTAGGATCACAACAATCATGAGGTACAAACACCTATGATGATTTTTCCTGTGAGCTGATCAGAATGCATAGGTAGTGCTCCCCTTTATTCCTGAGATAAATAAATGTCGCACGGCCTTGGACACCATGTGGACTTGACCTAGAGATACATAGTTTCCAATACCCCCCCTCAAGAGGTGAGTGAATGAGAAGAATGAACTCCCACCTTGGACAACAGGTGCCTATGTTGCTCAATAGAGAGAATTTTTGTAAGGACGTCTGCAAGTTGCTTAGATGTAACTGTATAAGTAGGAGTAATGACACCTTCTTCAGCCTTGTGCCTAATAAAGTGACAATCAATTTCAACATGTTTTGTCTTATCATGGTGCACAGGGTTAGCAGTAATAGCTAGTGCAGCCTGATTATCACAAAATATAAGTGTTTGACCCACAACACTTCCCACATTATCATAGACATGGATCTATATTCAGCTTCAGCAGTTGACCTTGCTACCACAGATTGTTTCTTTGATTTCCATGCAATAGGACACTTGACCAACATGATACAAAACCCAGTAGTAGATCTTCTAGTATAAGGACACCCTGCCTAGTCACTGTCATAGTAAGCTTGAAGTCTAGCAGCTGAGTGAGTAGCTGGAAGAATTCCTTGACTTGGAGATCCAGCTAGGTATGTTAGAGTTCTTTTTGCTGCCTAAAAATGAACAGATACCTCTGCACAAACTAACTTAACACATGTATAGTGTATGTGATATCAGGCCTAATGATAGTTATATAAATTAACTTCCTAACTAGTCTTTAATATGGGGCAGGGTGAGACGGAGGAGTTCTTGTTGTATTGAGGAGCTTAACATGTGTATCAATGGACAGCTTTACAGATCTGCATTTGAGCATGTCATATTGCCTTAAGAGGTCATTTACATATTTCTTTTGGGACGAAAATATTCCATATGCACTTCTATCCACCTCTATCCCCAAGAAATAGCTTAGTTCACCCATGTCTTTCATCTTGAACTCTTTGCTTAGGACTTGTTTGGCTGCAAGAATTGATTACATGTTATTGCTTGTCAGCATTAGGTCATCAACATAGGCAAGTATAGCTGTGAAGCTGCCATGTTCATTTTTAGTGAACAATGAGTAATCACTCTTTGACTAGCTAAAGCCATTTTCTTTCAAAATCGAGCTTAGCTTTGCAAACCACTGCCTAGGTGCTTGCTTGAGTCCATATAAGGACTTCAAGAGCTTACACACCTTGGTTGATTCATGTTTAACATGTAGCTGCTCTCCCTCAGCCTTAACATCAAATCGGAAACCTTTTCCTTCATACCCAGGTGGGAATCTCATCTAGACATTCTCTTCAAGCTCTGCATGTAGGAAAGCATTTTTTACATCCATCTGGTGAGTATGCCAGCCTTGAATAGAAGCAACTGCTAGTAAAGACCTCACAGTTGTCAACGTTGCTACAGGAGCAAATGTTTCATAGTAATCAACTCCATATTGTTGCTTGTTCCCATGAACTACAAGCCTAGACTTGTATCTTTTGCTCTTCCTTTGAGGATCAAATTTGATTGTATACAATCATTTGCATCCTATTGCATGTTTCCCAGGTGGGAGGTTGATAAGAGGTTTTTAGTGTGTCGTTAAGACACCGAAAATCACTTTCCAAACAATATTTATAAGTTCTAACAAGCAATTATTAAGAAAATAGTAAGGGCAAGTCAAGGGTCGATCAACAGAGAAAATGAGATTAATTAAAGTTTATCAAGTCCATATTACCTAATTGAATGGTATTTGGTGGTTTGAAAAGTTTTGGTAACAATTATGACTAGCTAAAGACTAGAACTAGCAAATAGCAAGAGTTTAAATATCAAATAAGAAGACACTAAAGTTAAGGTTACTAGTATGAATAAAAACGGATAATGATTGTTAATGCGATTGTGAAACAACAAAGACGATTATGCAAGGTTTAGTTTTCCTCTAAAGTACTCAAGTCCTCTCTCGAATGATCCTCAAGAGTAATCACTTAATCAATCAACTAAATCCTCTCTCGAATGGTCTTTAGTTAATTGATTAAGAGATTCAATAAGTTCGGAAAACCCCTAATGAAGGATTCCTTTAATTTCTACCCAATATCTTGGCCTAGAAATTAAGTTGATTCTTAGGGATGCTAAAAGAGTTCAAAATTCGATTTAAGAACATTTGAAATCAAAATACCAAAGTATAAATGTGATTAATATCTATCCTAAGGTCTCAAAACACCAAGATCAATGCATAAACTTCTTTAAAACATCGCAGTCACATCAACAACACATTTAAAACCCTAATTCATACTTTCACCCTAATCCTAGATATGAAACTACTCACTAATCATGGATTCTAAGCAATTAAACATGAAAACTATGACTAATCTAAGGCTAAACATGATTAAAAGATAATTAAACTAATAGAAATCGCAATTATAAGAATATGAGAATGAAGATCTAAAATAGACTAAAAACAAGAACAAACACTAAGAGAATGAAATAAAAACTGAAACTTCGAATTCAAATTCAATGAAAAGTACCTTTGATGTTAATGAAATCACAAATTACGATTGCTAATCTCAATTCTCAATCAAAACTCAAGTGTCTTCTCTCTAGTATAAAACCCTAAGGAACTCTCTAAAAACTCGAATAAAACGTTAGTTCTAAAACTCAACAAAACTATAGTTTAATGAAACTGCGATTTTCTTTCCAGAATCGCATGGTGCGGGCGTGCCATAAGAAGGTGCGGGTGCATCGTATGTTAGGTGCGGGCGCACCTGACTCTTCTGCCTGAAAGTGAAATCATCCGTCAGATGGTGCAGGCGCACCAGCCAAAGGTGCTGGCTCACCCGTAGCATGTGCGGGTGCACCATCATGTGCGGGGGCCTCCAAGCGTACCATTGGCCCCCTCACATTCTCTGGCTCGTCCCCTTAAGTCATGTCTCGCATTACTCGGCCCCGAAAAGGGTCATACCTGCAATAAAAACACGAGAAAACATAGTGAAAGCATATGTGCTAGAAATTCGATCAAAATAGATCGAAAATCTAGCAAAATGTCACTATGATTAAGTAAGATCAAGTGAATGAAATAGAAGTGGAAAATGAGGAGAAAGAGGAAATAAGGGGGAATAAGGGGGACCAAAACAAGCCAAAAGGATGTCATAAAGTGCGTTAGAAACGCACCTATCAAACTCCCCCAAGCTTAGCGTTTTGCTTGTCCTCAAGTAAATCAAGAGTGAAAAGGAAGGAAAGAAGAGGAAAAAGAGAATTAAAAAAAAAAGGAAAACATGCAACAAACTAACCTATGTGCTCTAAATGCAAGGTTACAAACATGACATGCAAGCTAAATGGGTTCATAACAAGATTTAGGACACCAACGAAACACAAGAGGAAAGATGATTAGGAAGCACAAAAGTGACTCTAAGGGCTCAATCCACCGATCAACCGAGTCTTTTTGAAAGAATGCTTTCCAAGAGTGATTTCTCACTCTTCTCCACTTCCAATTCCCAAGTTTGACTCCTCCCTAGGGATGCTCAACCATAATTGCTCGCTTCTACCACATTTTGATGACCATCATCATGACTTGCACAAAAACTTGCCCGCCACTACTAAATCGACCAAGTCCAATCTAGAAGTCAAAATGGACTTTGTTAAGGTTGTAACGGGGATAGGCTAGGGGTGTGGATTATAATTTAGGAATGTGGTGCAAAAAGGGTAAGTGGAGTACAAACACCAATCTCAAATCAAAATCTAACACATAACCTTGATTTTTACTTTGTCTTTTTCACTTTTTGAACTTTTTCATTTTTCTCATCAATTTGATATTTCTTTCTTTTCTTTTTCAATAGAAATCCAAATCAAACAATAAGAGCTTTTTTTTTATTTCTTTTGTCTTTGTTTTTCACAAATTTTTTCAACTTTTGCGATCATACATGCACATTAACTCACTTTCAACTAAGACTTAGTATCAAAACAACTCAACTCAACAAAAACTAGACACGCACTCCACTTTGGGGAAAGTTTGGCCATGACTCATTATGAGGGTTAAGCAAAAATAGGATAGAAAGGCTCAGATGGGTTGAGAAGTGGATATTATGCCGGTATTCAAAATTTTGGTTCTGTAGCTCCTATTACTAGCAAACGAAACGCCCTAAAGCATTCTTCTAAAGGCTCGGTCTTTTATGCAATCTTAGGGAGCTAAAATGCAAGTCACAAGTTAGGAGATCAATGGTGAGGGTTGTGAGTGAGTCTTACAAGGTTCTTGGTCGTCTTTAGGGATTCGTCGCACAAGGGGCAAAGCAATCCATTCATCCAACTCGACTAATTTCAAAGAGACTCTACCAAAAGTTATCGTTCTCAAGAGACGCTTAAAATCACAACAGGGCTTCCAAAATCATCAAGTCTAATGTATGGAAGGTCTTCCAATCAAGTTATGAACAAAGTTAGCCATAAATCATGCAAGCAACCAAGCTATCCTAAATGCAGAAAACTAAAATAAATAAAAGAAAACGAATAAAAGAGGAAAATGTGACTCTATATAAGATCCCTACCGAAGAAGATTTGAGAGAAAAAGCGTTGTTCGCCATTCTGAACAATGAGATTCCATGGTTCGCTGACTATGCGAATTATTTGGCTAGTGGGATTGAGCCTCATGGTTTTAATTCCTAACAAAGGAAGCGGTTTTTCAAAAAAGTTCTGAGGTTCTACTGGGATGACCCACTCCTGTTTAAAAAGTGTACTGATGGAGTGTTTAGGAGGTGTGTGCCTAATCATGAGATGACATCGGTTTTGAATCATTGCCATACTTTGGCATGTGGAGGGCACAGTGGAGCAAGTAAAACTATTGCTAAGGTACTCCAATGTGGTATGTTTTGGCCATCATTGCAAAAGGATGCTCGAGAATTTGTGTTGGGTTGCGATAGATTTCAAAGGAGTAGTGGCATCACAAATAGACATGAGATGTCTCAACAAAACATTCTCGAGGTTGAGCCATTTGATGTTTGGGGAGTCGACTTTATGGGTCCATTCGTTCCTTTATGTGGCAATGTGTACATTCTTGTTGCGGTCGACTACGTGACAAAATGGGTTGAAACCATTGCCTCTCCTACCAATGACCACAAGATTGTGACAAAGCTCTTGAAAAAGATCATATTCCCTTGATTTGGAGTGCCCCGTGTGTTGATAAGTGATGGCGGTTCACACTTCGCCAAGAAGCAACTAGAAGCACTCTTAAACAAGTACGAGGTAAATCACAAAGTCGGTCTTCCTTATCACCCCCAAACCCAAGGCCAAGTTGAAGTCTCAAATCGAGAAGTTAAGAACGTCCTTGAGAGAGTGGTCAATAATACACAAAATGATTGGTCTTTGAAGCTTGATGATGCTCTTTGGGATCTTCGCACGGCTTTCAAGACACCTATAGGCACCAATCCCTATTGCCTTGTGTATGGCAAAGCATGTCATTTGCCGGTTGAACTAGAGCACAAAGCTTGGTGGGCAGTAAATGAGCTCAACATGGATCTTCATTGGGCGGGCGACACTCGAAAAGAAAGGTTAGTAGAGCTTGAAGAACTTCGTTTTGACGCTTATGAGAGTTCGAGACTATACAAGGAGCAAACAAAGAAATGGCATGATCACCGGATTCAACAACGAGAATTCCGGGTTGGGGACAAAGTCTTATTGTTCAACTCAAAACTAAAACTCTTCTCCGAAAAGTTAAAGTCCAAGTGATCGGGTCCCTTCTCTGTGTTGCAGACTACTCCCTATGGGGCTTATAAGATTTTGGGTGAGAACGGTCCATTTTGGGTGAACGGTCAGAGATTGAAGCTCTATCATGATAATCACGCAGTTGATTCGATTGGTTGTTTGATTCTTCGCTCACCCGAGCGACTTTCGTGAAGGATGTATTCTTTTTAGTCCAGCTAATGACTTTAAACAAGCGCTACACGGGAGGCAACCCGATTCTTTTCTTCCCTTTCTCTTATTTTTCTTGTGATTGTTAGTTAGACTTTTGATTTATCAGCTAGCCATGAGAGCTACATTGGGACATCTGGTTTTATGTAAAGTGGAGTGAAAAGGAGTGATTTGGAAAAAGAATGATTGAGAAAAACAAAAAAACAGACGACCAAGATCCGACAACCCCACTTCTTTTCCGGCGACTTTCGACGGCTTTTCTCACCGGAATATTCACCACATTCATCTCTACAACACTCAAGAGCACAAAATTTGGGATTTTGCAAGGTTTTGATTTCTAGGGTTTCAAATTTGGGGATTTTCATCTCCATGTTGGTAACTCCTCTTCTAGTCTTTGTTTTTCATCTATAATATTGTTCGATTTGTAGACCACGAGCGACGAGCGACGGCCAAGATTTGTAGACCACGAGCGACGAGCGACGACCCGGGTAGTTGGTGACGCAATCCTTCAAAAATGGAAAGAATTCGTTCGATTGACAGTGCCGTCGCCAGTGGTTGCTCGTCGGAGACTCGGAGTGAAAGTTGCCAGTGGACTCGCCGGTAGGAAATGTTGGGCGTGGACTCGGAGTGAGAGTCGCCAGAGAGGAAGAGGAGAGTGAGAGGTAGGAAATGTCGTGTGAGAGGTTAGGAGGAGAGAGAGGAAATAGACGGCTGAGACTATTGAGAGATGTAAAGAACCCTAATGGGGGGCGTGTCATCCTTTTATATATTAAAAGAGGATATTGCTGCGGTTTATTTAAGGAACCGCAGCAATAGGTTTAAATATGATTAAAAAATAATATTTTAATCTATTTCTGCGGTTTCGACAGAAACCGCAGCAATATATCTGGTCAAACAGTCAAACAGTCAAACAAATTTCAAAATTTTTTCCGTTGAACTCTATATTGCCGCGGTTTCTATCCGAAACCGCATCAATATCTTTATTTTATATTTTTCTTTTCTTTTTACGTGATATATTGCTGCGTATGGGTAAAACCGCAGCAATATTACCGCAGCAAATAGCATTTATTCTACTAGTGCACCCAAGCTATATTGCTTGTTTTACTCCAATGGTTGGGCAACTAGCTAGATACTTTTATGAATTGCAAGCAAGTCCTATTTTGCAACCATTGGAGATGCTTTTAGGGGCTGCGGTTAGCCCAACACCGCAACCCTTAATTTATAAAGGACCGCGATTTTTGGGCTAATTGCATTCCTTCATTACTAAGGGTTGTATTTCACAATAAACCGCAACTTTTCCATTAGTGTGCGATCGAGAAACCTCACTTTCACCTTTCTCCTTTGTCGGCCTTTCTTATCCTTTGTCGGCCGTTCAAAGTTTAGATCGAAAAGCCTCACCTTCACCCTTCACCCTTCTCCTTCGTCATCCTTCATCGGTCGTTCACAGTTCAGATCGAGAAAGGGGTTCGAAGAAGAGAGAAGTAGATCACAATAGAAAGAGAGAGGAGTTCGAAGGGGGCACCACCATATTTGATTTCGCCTCTCTATCAAACGAACTCGTTGAGATTCACCGCGTGCAGGTCGTTCCTCTCCCTCCGTCCATATCAAGTTCGTCGCTTCAATCCTCCCCTCTCACCTCGCCGATCGGATTTCGCTGGTCAAACGAGCCTCCTCAAGTTCTTTATCTTAGATCTGAATTTTTCTGGCGATTTATTATAGCGATTTTTATTTAAGATTTGATGTATTTTTTAGATCTGAAAATTTAGTTTGATTTTTGGTGTATATATTAGTTTAGGGTTTTATTTTATTTTATTAGGATTTATTAAATTTTTTTTTGGCAATATATTATACCGATTTTTATTTCAAATTTGTTTTATTTTAGATCTAAAATTTTTGTTTGATTTTTGGTGTATATATTAGTTTAGGGTTTCATTTATAAATGTATGATTTTGTTTTTTTACATCTCAAGTTGTTGATGAAATGATTTGAATTATGATGAAATAATCTTTTGGATATTGGAGTTAAAATCACTTGTAGTAATTAGAATATTCACTTAAAGCCAAAAAAAATTATTACAGGCACTTGTTGCTGCGGTTCTTACCCAAAATTGCAGCAATAGGTTTCATTTATTTATTTAAAAAACCTTATTGCTGCGGTTTTGGGAAGAAACCAAGTAATAAGTTGCTCAATTGTTACGATTAATAACCGCAGTAATAGGGATTATCTATTGTTGTACCCTTAATTGCGGCGCGGCTAAGTCCGCAACAATAGGCCTCTTAATGACCGTCATAGTAAGTAATTATTCTACTAGTGTGTTTCGGGTCAATGTCAAGGTATATGCATAACTTATCTTATTTTTATGCATGATTTGTTGCTTCGATGACCTATAAATGCTTGATTATATCTCCAGATCCTTATTTTATTATTTTTGATTATCTGTTTCTTAGTTTAGTTATTTAGTAGCTATTTTCTAGTTAGTAGCTTATTTAGTTAATGGATTTTTGTATATCAAAAATAAGGGTTCTTAACTGGCACAAGAAATAATAATATAGACTCGATCCTCTATAGGATCGACTCTGACTAACCTGACTACAATGTTATGAGGTTTTAGTTAGTTTATTTTATTTTTGGTAGGCACACGACAATCGTACGACCACGACACAATCATATTTAAATGATAATTTCAATCAAGTTCAGTTGGTTGAGATATGTAGATAAGTTTCTTCGTTTCTTTTCTATTGTTTATTTATTTTCTTTTCATGAATATTTCAATCATATCCTTTATCTCCAACAATATAGAAGCGAAATTCTCTTATTGTTATATCCATGTTAATGTGCAATTTACACTGACCTTATTTTAGTTGTCTAGCTTGGAAAGAATCCTTGATTATTGGTTTAATTGTTATGATAATGTTAGGAAAAATTATCTTATGCATTGACTTAAAATGGAAACTTGAAGATTAGATTGGAGGTTTATTGCCTACCCCTAATGCTAGGCGATTTATTGGGAAAATATATTTCCTTGAATTAATTTTTTTTTCTTCACCAATGAAATAAAGTAGAATTTTCAAGTCTAGAGCCTACAAGGTGTTTGATGAAAGGACTCAAAGAGTAATTTATTGATGGAAAGTATCCTATGAAACTTAATTTTATTATACTCTAAATTTGCAACAAATTCCGATATTTATTGTTGTTTGGTTCATTATTAGTTGTTGAACCCTAGTTTAGGTGATGACAAATTGGAACAAGATACAAACTAAGAATAAATTAACGAGTAGATAAGTTCTTTATAGCAGAGATTGACGCATCCTACAAAATCCTAGGGAAGGCTATCTCATAAGAGTCGCAATCTTTTTTCTTCTGATAAGTAGAAGGTAGATAATGGAGACTTTTTTCACTTTCAGGAGAATAATGGAACATCCTTTTTTATGTTCTCTGTTGTTTGTTCTCTATTCATGAAGCACATTTATTTTGCTTGAGGATTGGTGAGAAAAATCAATTGTGAACAACCACATCATGATGAATCTAGGCAAGCATACTAAGCTGCTGGTTACTTTTGAGTTTCTTTTCATTGATACTATATAGCCTTAAAAAGTAAAGATAGTAGTTGTATTGACAAGATCAGTTTCGTAAAAGCAGATACTACATAGCCTTAAAAGTAAAGATAGTATTTGTATTGATAAAATCAGAGTGCTTGAAAATTTCCCATTATCTTTTTGTTGCTTCATGTATAATTACATTTGTCCATATACTTCATATGTTCTTTAAATTGCAACATTTTGACTTTCAAGCTTGCTAAAACGCAACTATTTTCTTACAGCCCATAACTATTTTCTTACAGGAACGCTTTGTAATTCCTGATGGTCCTGAATACGAGAAATAAATCCTCAAGTGTGCTAACAGAAGTTGGAGGCATTTTAAACACCATCTCAAGTCACATTACTACAAACCAGATGACATGACTCTCGATGAGATGTGTAATTTGCAGCCACCATACGGAATTACTAGTAATCAATGGATAAAGTTGGTTAAGCACTGGCATCCAGAGCTGGGGAAAGTAAGTTACTTAATTAGGATTGACATTTGATAAATCTTTGTTCTGTTTTTATGATAAATATTTTTTTTCTTTAATATGAGTGCAGAAATTGTCAGAAGCTGGGAAAGATGCACGAGCTTCCCTAAATTAACTTCACAGATGTGGCTCCAAGAGCTTCGCAAACAAGCAAGCTGATTATGTATGATTCATGAATATATATATATATATATATATATATATATATATATATATATATATATATATATATATATATATATATCTAGGAAAAATATTTGTGGAATATATATATGTAACTAATCTTGTAGAAATTTTCTATGATCGTTTTTACATGTAAAAAATTATTAGGAGGATGAGCATGGAGAAAAAATGAGTTTAGTAACTCTTTGGAAAAAAGCTCATATTGGAAAGGATGGAAGCTTTCTACCAGACACACGCACAGAAGAATTTATGGTATAAGTACAGATTAAAAGAAAATAATAAGCGTGTTTCTGTTTATTGTAAAATAATACTTCTTACATTTTATATCTTAATATTTGTGTAGGATGATGCATATGCCAAGTTTGAATCATTAAAGCAAGCAAAACCTTCCAAGTCTGATATAGAACTTGAAGATGAAGCCTTTCAGCACACCATGTATGGTGGAGAGATTCCCAAACGTCCCGTAGGTTATGGACATGGAGTTCAAAAGGGAGACATTTACGGGGTGCATGGTGTCCTTAAGAAGCAAGGGTGTGGAAGAGTTCGAAAGACGGCCGTGTTCATGGAGAATGATAAAGAAGAATTGTCCACTCTAAAGAAGGAAAATAGATTGTTGAACAACCAAGTCCAAGAGAACAAAGAAGAAGTGTCCGTTCTCAAGAAGGAAAATAGCTTGTTGAAAGCCAAATTTCAAGAGAACAACTCTCTGCTCAAAGCTCTTGTTGGACAATTTTCTCAACTAGTAGGTAAAGTTCGTAAAGGAGAGGCTTCAACGCACCTTTTAGATTCTGCACTAGCAGTCTTGGAAGTGACAAACCAAAAGGTACCTTCCTATTTTCAAGCTTTACCTAAATTCCCCTTCCTTATGAATGAGCTACTCTAGAACTATCATTTGTGGTGTTGTGTTGAAGGATTTTTTCCTCGATCAAGTGTAATAAACAAAATAATATTAGGATAAGTTATGGAGATAATATATTTAATAATATTAGATGATCACAACGTTTTGCTAGAAGCTAATTGTGGTTTGTTGGACTAATATAATTAGGGCCAACTACTAGTATTATTGCGTCCTATGAGGTCACACAAGTAATAACACTTGGATAATATCCAAACCCATTTGTGAAATGGGTTGGACGGTTTTATGGTGGATGGAAAAGATGTGTAACTTATGAGTTTATTAGGCTCATAATGTATCACATTATGAGGCCAATAAAACCTCATGAAGTTCACTTGTAACCACTCCTATATATTTGTATTAGGAGTTACATTGTTTAGCATCTTTTTGTGTGTCGTCTTCTTAAGAGAAAAATCTGATTTTTCTCTCTAGTTTTCCACCCCATATTTCGGCCCTCATACACCACCAAAAGCAAGTGAGTTTGTCTCTCTTCCGTAATAGCATACGTGGTGATCCAAGTGTTGTTCGTGGACCAACATTAGAGGAACGACGCTTGACGTTCTAAGGTGATCTCCCCACTAGCAGTTTGGTGGACAAGAGGAACATACGCATCAAAGGTATAATTCTATACTATTGTTTGATTCATACTAATTTATGCAATGATCTTGGGATAGATGTACAAGTATTTGATACTTGGTTTTCCGCATTATGCATCTAAGTTCCTACAGTGGTATTAGTTAGCCTCTTGCATAGATTAATATGATCATGTTGATGCATGTTATATTTCATTTTTTTTAATTCAATTAAGGGAGGGCTTTATATATGAGTTTATTTGCAAGATTAATATTGCGATATTAATTGATTGGAAACATAAAAATTGGATTTTTATGTATATGTAAATATATATTATACTCAAAATTGAAATCTCACATCACAAAATATCAGATTTTGTGTGTTAGTTTATATTTTTTTTAAAAAAACAAAAAATAATATGAACCCTAATTTTTTTCCCCAAATCAATTTGTTGTAACTTCCCTTCAATTATGCACAATGGTTGTTGATAATTGAGAGGAAGGGGGAGGGCCGCCGGAAATTAGACCGGCGTGGTGCGTGGCTGGCCGCAGCAGGTCGCGTCGCTTCATGCCCTAGGCATGGTTGCTGTCTGCGCGCGGGTCGCGTCCTGCGCTGCCCAGCACAGGCTGCCGCCGGTCTTCGGTGGTGGTCGCCATTGCCAGCGACGCGATGGCCGAAACTGCGGAGGTTGTTCGCACGATGGTGGGTCGCTGCTGAGGTGGCAGTGGTGATGCACTGCTGCCTTGGCAGCTTCCTATTTTTTATTTTTTTAAAAAAATAATAAATAAATAAAAATTTGTTTTTGAGTATATTCCAATATTGCAAATTAAATTAATTAATGGTGATTAATTTTATATTTAAGTCATAATTGAATTAAAATAATGAGCTTTAATTTTATTAGTTAATTATATGTGATAATTGACTAGTTAATTTTAAAGGGGTTACTAAGGAGTTAGTAACTACTATTATTATTATTTTCTTTATGATGTTAATTACATTTTAGGTTGTTAGTATTAATAGTTGATTAATTCTTCCATGCCTTTTTATGTGGTTAGTCATCATGTTAAGTTTTTTTTTAATATGATTAAATTATATGTGGTGCCTACAATTGCTTTAATTTTTCTTTAAGTTTAATATGATTAAATTTGTTAGATTAATATTTAAAGCCTTTGTGAGACGAAATTCTAATATGATTAAATTTTGTCTTAAGGTACCAACCATATGATTTAATGTGTGATTAAATCTTCATGGCATTATTATGTTTTAAAGTTGTTAAAACATGATAATTTATTTTTAATAGTTGATTAAAATGCATGTTTTATATATATGATATTATGAATGCATGCGGTGACTAGTATGGCCCAAAACTTGGATAGAAAATACGATCTGCGTATCGTTAATGTATTTTTGTAATCTAAATACGATCTACGCATCGTTGGTATTTTTGTAATATTTTAGTTTATAATTTCAAAAATATTTATTCAAGTATTAATAAGAAGAATGGTGATTCAATCTTATCCTATGAAGCACAAGGATGGAGATCCATGGTGATTCAACAAGGGAGCCTTAAAGAGTAGTCTTTAGGTTTAGGGGCCATACTAGGATCACATTTTATTTTATGCATTTAAATATTGCTTTTAAATGCTTTCTAAGTTTATTATGCTTGTGATTTAATTATTTAAATGTTCACTAGTAATTAAATCAACATAATAATTTACTTAGGTCCCTTAAATAAAATATTGGGTTTTTGCTATTCCAAATAAACACCTACTAAAACTTGATTGTTAGTAATAGGTTCTGCCAAAGCAGAGTGTTACTTTCAATCTTGGGCTAAGTAGATAAATTTCCGAAATTTGCAAGTTTAGTTTGGTTTGGCCCAACAAAATCATCAAAACGGTTTTGGATTTTGTAGCAAAGTTTATGGGTTTTGTGTTTGGGTGACATGCTCTGTCTAGGATTAGGAAGGCTCTCCCCAACGTTGTGGGTAACTTCCTTACCTGGGAGCGTAATCACCTTAGCAAACACCCATTAACTAAGAATTACAAATGTTGTAATTAGTAAAGGAGTTTACTTACCTTTTAAACTTGGTTTTAAGTTGAGGCCAAAGTCCACTTATAAATCATGTTTGATAGGATCTTAGAACCACTTGATTCAAAAAGGGGACACGTTAAAATTGGTCAAGTGCATAGCTTTTATTTTAAAGTGTTTAAAATTTGTTAAAAGCTATTATGATAAACATACTTATTACTTTTGCATCTTCTATGTAGATATCATGTCTGGTAACAACAATAATTCACCTTTTAACTTACGTTCAATCCTTGAGAAGGATAAATTGAAGGGAACAACTTCCTTGATTGGGAAAGGAATCTAAGAATTGTTCTTAGGTCCGAAGGTCGAGAGGATGTTCTTGAAACCCCGATCCCAGTTTTAACTACTACCTCTATGATGCTGAAAAGAGGCCCATAAGGCCGTTGCAGAAAGGTCAGTAATTGTTACTTGCCTTATGCTAGCGGCTATGGAACCAAGCCTTCAAAAGAGGTTTGCAAGCTTGGATGCCTATAGCATTATCCGACAGTTGAAAACCATGTTTCAACAACAAGCTCGGATAAGAGGTATGAAACTCACAACGCTATTCTTGAGTGTGCGTTAGTTGAAGGCAAGCCGGTCGCCACTCATGTCTTCGAAATGATTGGTTATTTCGAGCCATGGAGAGGTTGGGCTTTCCTTATAGCCAAGAGTTGGCTACTGACATCATTCGACACTCACTTCATGAGGGGTTCAATACGTTTCGTTTGAACTTCAATATGAATGGGGTATCGAAAACCCTTGCTGAGTTACATGGGATGCTCATGACTGCCGAGCAAAACATCACTGTTGTACCTAAGAAGGAAGTTCTTATGGTTCAAAAGGAAAGGGTTTTAAGAAAGAATGGGCAAGCAAGAAAAAGCAAGATAAGGGCAAGCAAGTTGCCACTAAGACTCTGTAAAGCCATAGGCAAAGGCAAAGCCAAAGGTGGCCGCAAATGCCAAGTGCTTCTATTGTGATCAAATAGGTCATTCGAAGCGTAATTGCCCGAAGTACTTGAAGGATAAGAAGTCTGGGGCTTCTTCTTCAGGTATCTATGTCATTGACATTAATTTAGCAACATCTACTTCTTGGGTATTTGATACCGGTTGTGTTTCTCACATTACTTCGAATGTGCAGGGACTAAGAAGGAGTAGAACCTTGGCTAAAGGAGAGGTGGAACTGCGAGTTGGAAATGGTGCAAGAGTTGCCGCCGTTGCAGTTGGGACTTATAGTCTACCTTTGCCTTCTGGATTAATATTAGAGCTTAATAATTGTTATTACGTTTCCGCTATTACCAAAAACATTATTTCTATTCCTGTTTTGGATAATGAAGGGTTTTCATTTACAATTGAGAAAGGTTGTTTCTCTATTTATTTGAATTCAATATTTTATGCCACTGCTAAAAGGTCTAATGGTCTATATCTCCTAGACTTAGACAAAGATGTCCTTAACATAGACAGCAAAAAGCATAGATCAAACGATTCTAATCCTACTTACTTATGGCATTGTCGTTTAGGACACATAAACGCGAAACGCATCACTACTACAATAAAGCCTAAAGAGACCCCCTAAAATCTCATTTAGAGACCACATGAGAGGTGGTCTTCAGCTCACTGGTCTCTCAGGATAAATAACCACTTATTGCGGGTGGTTTCTTAATTTGATAAAAGAGACCACTTCCTTAAAATAAGTGGTTATTTAGGAATTTAAATAGGAAAAAAAAAGAAGGATAAGGCGCCACATTTTACAGATAGGTGGTCTTTTTTATCTTACAAAGAAATCATTTTTAATATGTAGGTGGTCTTTTTAATCATTTCTTAAACACCACCTAAAAGAAAAAGGTGGTCTCTTTAACTTTTTTTTTTATATATAAAAAACGACAATAAAAATATTTTAATATTATTATACATGCGCTTCTCCGATCTGTTTCACTTGCTCCTAATTTACATATATATAGAAAATTTAGGCACTTGTATTGAAATAATTCAGATGACTTTAAAATTGGAATACATTTTCATTCAATATCATTCACTACAAAATCACATACAATGTTTAAAAGATTCCAAAAATTCAACTAAGTTAAAAAAAAAAAAAATAGAACAGCACCTAGGCCTGTTTCTTCCAATTCATGTACACAAAAGTAGAAGCACCTCTCTAATCCCGCTCAAAAAGAAAATACACACATCCTAATTAAAATGGGGTCATTATCTTCGGATTCTTCTCCATCCACTTGTTTATATTCATCCACATATTTGATCCACAAGTCTCTGAGCTCATCAAGCTTATTTTGAGAAAATTCAGTTGTAACTCCGCCAAAGTACTGCAAAATATAAAACATTAAAAATATAAACATACAAGCTGAATATGCTATAACCAAATAATTTATTGGCACATAACAAATACATTCATAAATATAATATCAGTCTTCTTAAGAATGATACCTTATCAGGAATTGCTTGCCGCCTTTTCTCTACAGTCTCGAGCATATATCGGCACACATAATATCCACAGTCATGAGATTCTTGGTGTTGACGAGGACACTTGTTCATAGATATAATGATACAATTAGTGATATATATATGGATTAATGACCTTCAGTATGATGGATCATACTAATATAAAAAAAGAATAGTTTATAATAAATACGGGTGCATGAAATTTGAACTTAGAAGGTAGCAGCCTGCATACTGAACTCATGTGGAGTGGACCTCCACTTATGATATGAAATTTCCTGCCACTGGGACACTAGCTAAGAGAGTAACATAAGTATGATGAACAACAATATTACATGGTAAGTATGCTGAATAAAAACATAACTATGCTGAACAACAACAGATAGTTTATATTTTCAAAATCATGGTAAGAGGAAAGTAAAGTACAAGAACTGACTTTTCTAAAACATAAATACTTGCATGCTTTTATTCCCTTGGTATCTTCATATTCTTTTGAACTACAAGTAAATGATTTAGAACATACAAAGTCTTTATATAAAGTATAATTGTTACTAGCATCAGTATCGTCTAACAAAGAAGCATGCACTTGCAAGCAGAAATAATCTAAAGTCTCTTTAGGTTTATCAGTCTGTACCTCTCATGAACACAAGGTTACTATTGGCTTGACAAATTATATGAAGAGTATAACGCTGTCCTTCTTGTGTAATGGCAATCTGTGCATTTCTGCTTTTCATGGGATCCGAAGGGGAAAAAGGAGGAAACTAAAATTCTAGTATGCTAAATTTCAAACTTCTATTAGTACTTACACTTGCTGGGGGTTTCATTGAATAAAGTGCTTGCTTGGTTGACATAAAATAAAACTGAGGAAGTAGAAATTCCTAAAAAGCAGAAGTGTGAATTGTTTGGTTAGCAAAACTATAGGATGTTGTACATATAAGGAACATATGCCACTGCAAGATGGTCAGCCCTTTTTGAGGTGTTCGCTGCATTCTGAGACAAGGGTGCTTCAACACGAAAATGTCAATGTTCAAGGGGAAGACAGGTTTTGTTATACCCAAAAACAAATTTGTTGCATAGGATAAAGAGATATGCAAATATGTTCAGAATCTAATAGCATTAAAACATAACTCACGTAAGGTTTCTAATAGCAGCACTCGTACAGTTTATGGCTTGCCAAATAGTATGTCATTCAGCAATTATGTTATTATATGCAAAATCCCTCTCTGTCCGTACCTTCCCCTAATTCACTAACGTTATCGACCGCAATGTATCAAATACCAACTACCTTAGATAATAGATACCTCATTTCTGTATTCTCATTACTATGCAAGACTGATTCAAGTGCTGATCCTTATTTACTCCTCTTCTTGATTATGTTGAACCTAGATCTGCAGCATTTGCTCCTCTTCTTGATTATGTTTAACCTAGATCTGCAGTATATATATTTCAACTACCCTAACAAAACAAATTGGAGGGCGAGATGAATTGGGTTCGATTAGTTTAATACCAGGATACTGGCCGACGAATTGCGTCGCTATGGCGTGGTGGCGTCGCTGGGGCGTGGTGGGGCGTGGTGGTGGTAATCGAACAAGACTCCACTGGCAGACGAACTTAAGATGTCGGCAAAGACGTAATTGGACGACAATCCCGACTCCACTAGCAGACGAATTGGTCGAAAAGGTAACGCGACGGTTTCCGGCGATTGAACTTTGGCGCAAAATTCATGCGGGTGGTGCAGTTGGGTTCTATCGGTGTATGATGGAAGTTGAGAATGTACGCTAGCTTTTGGCTTTTTTGTTTTATTGGCTTTCAAATTGGATTGGCTATAATTTGTAAATGATGGAGTAAGTAAATTAAGTAATTAAAGGATAGTATATTTAGGGTTTTACCTTTTTAAAATAGAGATATAAGAGGTAACTACCTGTTAGTGGATATAGATGTGTGTGTTGATTTTTTTTTTAAAAAAAATTAGTAATTAGTAATATAGTTATTATATACCTGAAAACACTTAATTATATGAATAAGTGGTTTCTTTAATATTCGAAACTTTTGATAAGGTTCAAAAAGACCACCTTTTTAAAGAAGAGGTCTCATTTATCATGTTATAACAGACCACCTGTGGAACAAATTAGGTTTTTTTTGCTAAATAATCACTCATGTCATTAAGGAGGTCTCTCATAAGTGATACTTTTGCACATATTTGTAGTAGTGCATTCAGAAGTTACATAAAGATGGACTTCTAACATCTTTTGACTTTGAGCCATTTGATGTGTGTGAATCATGTTTAATGGGTAAAATGACAAAGTCACCTTTTACTGGAAAGGGTGAAAGGGCCAGTGATCTATTGGGCCTAATACATACTGATGTATGTGGACCAATGAGCACAAAAGCTAGGGGAGGGTTTGGATACTTCATTACTTTTACGGACGATTTAAGTAGATATGGATATGTCTATTTAATGAAGCATAAGTCGGAATCATTTGAAAAGTTCAAAGAATTCCAAAATGAAGTCCAAAACCAGCTTGGCAAAACAATCAAAGCACTGCGATCCGATCGTGGTGGTGAATATTTGAGCCAAGAGTTTAATGATCACTTGAAGAGTTGTGGAATTCTTTCACAACTCACTCCGCCTGGAACACCTCAGTTGAATGGTGTTTCGGAAAGGAGGAACCGAACTCTACTTGATATGGTTCGGTCTATGATGAGTTTTGCTGATCTTCCAATATCCTTCTGGGGATATGCTCTCGAAACTGCTACTTTCACACTTAATAGAACTCCATCAAAGGCAGTAGATAAGACACCATATGAGATATGGAGTGGAAAAGTTCCAAACTTGTCTTTTCTACGTATTTGGGGATGTGAGGTTTATGTAAAGCGTTTACTTTCAGATAAACTCGCCCCTAAATCAGATAAGTGTTTCTTTGTGGGTTATCCCAAGGAAACCAAGGGCTATTACTTCTACAATCGCACTGAGGGCAAAGTGTTTGTTGCTCGTCGTGGTGTCTTTTTGGAAAAAGATTTTATTTCCAAAAAGGCAAGTGGGAGTAATGTATTTCTCGAAGAAGTTCGAGAAGAGCAACAAATGGACATAGTTCATCCTATGTTAGAGACAACGACACAAGAGCCAGATGTTGGGCTTGAAGTAGTTCCTCCTTTGGAGGAATCTTCTCCCATAACTGACCAAGTGTTGGAGGACGTGCATCCCGTACACGAACCTCCTACTGTCCCACTCGAATCTAATTCGTGCAAAATTCTCAAATTGTTGAGAAGAAAATTTCTCCTGTTGCAGCCCCTCGTAAGTCTAGTAGAACAAGAATACCAACCAAGAGGTTTGTTGATTTCTTGTTAACCGAAAATTCTGAGATAATGATTTTAGAATTTGAGGAACCTACTACTTACAAGCAAGCTTTGATGAGTGAAGACTCCGAAAAATGGCTTGAAGCCATGAGGTCCGAAATGGCATCCATGTCTGAAAATCAAGTATGGGACTTGGTAGATTTGCCCGATGGGGTTACACCTATTGGTTGCAAATGGGTTTTCAAAGTGAAAACAGACAAGGATGGTAATATTCAGGTTTACAAAGCAAGGTTGGTTGCAAAAGGGTTCAAGCAAGTTCATGGTATAGACTATGACGAAACCTTTTCACCGGTAGCCATGCTTAAATCCGTTCGGATACTCCTAGCGATTGCCGCCTTTTATGATTACGAGATTTGGCAAATGGATGTCAAAACCGCTTTCTTGAATGGGTTCTTGAAAGAGGATGTGTATATGACACAGCCGGAGGGTTTTGTGGATCCAGAAAATCCTAGGAGCGTATGTAAGCTTCAAAAATCCATTTATGGATTGAAGCAAGCATCTCGGAGTTGGAATCTTCGTTTTGATGAGACAATCAAACAGTTTGGTTTTCTCAAAAACGGAGAAGAGTCTTGTGTTTACAAGAAGGAAAGTGGGAGTAACATAGTCTTCTTGGTCTTGTATGTAGATGACATACTTCTCATAGGAAACGACATTCCCATGCTTGAGTCAGTCAAGGAATGGTTAAAAAGTTGTTTTTCTATGAAAGACCTTGGAAACTGAGTACATTTTGGGGATCAAGATCTATAGGGATAGGTCTAAGAGGATGATCGGACTTAGCCAACGAACTTATATAGATAAGATCGTCACTAAGTTCAACATGGAAAACTCTAAGAGAGGCTTCCTACCCATGCAACATGGAGTGTCGCTTAGCAAGACTCAGTGTCCTTCTGGGCCTGATGAGATTAAGCGAATGAGTAATGTTCCTTATGCGTCAGCTATAGGGTCCATTATGTACTCCATGATTTGTACTCCCCAGATGTTTCATATGCCTTGAGCATGTGTAGCAGATTCCAATCAAATCCAGGTGACGCACACTGGAGTGCAGCTAAGAATATCCTAAAGTACTTGAGAAGGACTAAGGATAATTTCTTAGTGTATGGAGGTGAAAGTAAGTTAATTGTTGAGGGTTACACAGATGCAAGTTTCCAAACTGACAAAGATGATTTCCGATCCCAATCTGTTTTATCTTTTGTCTAAATGGAGGGGCAGTGAGCTGGAAAAGTTCAAAGCAAAGCACTGTCGCTGATTCTACAACAGAAGCTGAGTATATTGCTGCACAGATGCAGCAAAGGAAGCCGTTTGGATGAAGAAGTTCATTCTGGAGCTAGGAGTAGTGCCTAGTGTTGGAGATGGTATTGTTTTACATTGTGATAACAATGGTGCCATAGCTCAGTCTAAGGAACCAAGATCACATCAAAGATGTAAACATGTACTTAGAAAGTTTCATCTCATTCGAGAAATCGTTGAGAGAAAGGATGTAATAGTTTGCAAGGTTCATACGGATAGCAATGTCGCTGATCCTTTGACTAAACCTTTGCCACAACCCAAGCATGAGAGTCATACTAGGGCTATAGGGCTTAAGCATATAGGAGAGTGGGTTTAATTGTGTACTATTTACTTTTAATTAGTTCACAGTTATAATTACTCGCTTTGATATGTTATGTTTATGTTTATCAATAAAATTTTGTTCTTATTTAATCTTGGTTTAGTATTAAATAAAACGTTCAAAGTATTTTATAACTTTTGATGGGATTGTCAAATACGTGATTTGACAAATGGAACTCTATCAGTGAACAGGAGTTATAATATACCTTAGTCCCTAGTTCGAATCATTAAGTTGAACGTAAATGATTCAGTTTCATGGACTAGATTGCAAGTTGATTGATAGCGCAGTTTCATGGGCTATAGGGACATGGAGATGTCTAGTCATTTGCATAGGCTTGTATAGTTGATACACGCTGGGCAGACCTAGTGGGAGTTCTCTAAAAGGTTTATGAGACTCTTATTAATATATTAGTGGATTCCTTTGACATGAGTATGAAACTGTTCTTACTTAAGGATTAGTATGTTCTTGACGCTGCAAAACGCCGTGCCGTAAAAGGAGGTTATAAAAGCAGCGATCGGAACTGCTATGAATTGAGTGGGAGCTTTGGTCATACAAGATTGGATAAGTCCTCCTAAGAGTTAGGATTGGTGTCTTGGCCTCTTGAAGAGTGAGAACTGAAAATGCATGGCCGTGCTCAAATGGATTAAGAGTTAATCATTGTTTCGACAGTTCGAACTCAGATTTCAAGGAACGACTTGAATATTGGTATGATGAACATATGATGTTATCATATCATCAAGTTAGACATTAAGCGACTTAAGGAGTTTGAAGGTTACACACTTGTTCTTAGACAAGTGGGAGATTGAAGGATTTTGTCCTCGATCAAGTGTAATAAACTAAATAATATTAGGATAAGTTATGGAGATAATATATTCAATAATATTAGATGATCACAACGTTTTGCTAGAAGCTAATTGTGGTTTGTTGGACTAATATGATTAGGGCCAACTATTAGTATTATTGGGTCCTATGAGGTCACACAAGTAATAACACTTGGATAATATCCAAACCCATTTGTGAAATGGGTTGGACGGTTTTATGGTGGATGGAAAAGATGTGTAACTTATGAGTTTATTAGGCTCATAATGTATCACATTATGAGGCCAATAAAACCTCATGAAGTTCACTTGTAACCACTCCTATATATTTGTATTAGGAGTTACATGTTAGCATCTTTTGTGTGTCATCTTCTTAAGAGAAAAATCTGATTTTTCTCTCTAGTTTTCCTCCCCATATTTCGGCCCTCATACACCACCAAAAGCAAGTGAGTTTGTCTCTCTTCCGTACTAGCATACGTGGTGATCCAAGTGTTGTTCGTGGACCAACATTAGAGGAACGACGCTTGACGTTCTAAGGTGATCTCCACTAGCAGTTTGGTGGACAAGAGGAACATACGCATCAAAGGTATAATTCTATACTATTGTTTGATTCATACTAATTTATGCAATGATCTTGGGATAGATGTACAAGTATTTGATACTTGGTTTTCCGCATTATGCATCTAAGTTCCTACATGTGTATATGCTCCTATATATTGTGCTATTGTGCTGCTGTATTACTTCATCAAGTACAATATTCTGGTTCTTGCTTCAGTTTCCTATTACAAAATGCCTATATACTTCCATATAGAATCTAGTTCCATACAAAATGCCTATATACTTCCATATAGAACATGAACTACTCGATCATCAAGGAAACTCTCTCTCTGGTATGCTTGGGCTTCTTGGATTATTTGTACAGCACACAAAGAACTTGGGCAACTATCCATTTATTTATAGCAGATGAGTTTAGTGCGAAATCAACATTATACCTCTGAGGTGACAAAAGCTTAGTTAAATGAAAGTATCATTCTAACTCCTGAATCCCACCTTCATGAATCATGAGGTTAGATGAACCTCCACAAAAACAAAAACCTTAATTAAAGGAAGTATTTACTCCAAGTTCTTGCGTGCTGTACAAATGCTTATATGCTTCCTGTTACAAAATGCCTATAATATACTTCCATATAGCTGTATACTCCCTCCATTTTTAATTTCATAGATATACTTCCATATAGAATCTAGTATAAACAGTGATAATAATGACTAACTGAAGATAATCCCCAAAATTTTCTTTTGGAGAGGCTTGTAAGTTTAAGGTTCACGTTATACTATAGTATATGCTTTGGATGCTTTTGGGTTTAAATTGTTAGTGCTATATATTAAAATGTAAAATTATGAACAACAAGGAAAATTTTGTTATAAGATATTATGGACATTGCAAGATTACTTTTTGAATATGAGCCGCATTATATAGTTCTCGATTTGACGAACTCTAAACTTTCATATTATCATTACTGATTATATTTTTTATCTTTTTTTTCTCCTTTTGAAGGTACTCGAAAATAATGAAGGTGCAACAGATCAAGAACGGATGACTTCAAAGTAGCTACCATCGTATCGTCATCTATTTTGCTAGCGCTAGATCTTATTAGTTAGCTTATTTTCAAGGCCGTTACTTCACTTTGGATATTTTTATTAGACTTAACTACGACATACAATTTGCAATTATGTTTATAGAAAAATACAAAGTATTTTTTTTCTTATCTTATATATATTCAAGTTTCAATGTTTGTTTTATTCTAGAGTAAATGTACATATGTGTGCGTGTTGATATATATATATATATATATATATATATATATATATCCGAGAAAAAATCGTAACAGTTACATACAATTACGAACTACACGAAAGTTGTCCCTTTTTCATGGGAATTTACCCATCACAAAGATGCACAGAAGAACAAAATGAACTTCATATATCCCTTTTCTACTCAATCCAGAAACAAGATTGGACGTTATTCTAGTTCGTCTACATTTTTGTGAAACTATTCCTCAAGCAAGGCAGCCGATAAGTCATCGAAAAGTGTGTGAATAATGGAATAGCAAAAGGGACTACAAAGATCGAAATACATTTTATAGCCATGAATTTTGTCAAACAAATATTAAAATTTGAATCCAACTTCTCTTTTAAGGATGCCAAAAAGCGTCGCGGTTTAGACGCGGCAAGGTGCTGCATATCATCGCGAATGGAGACGCTTTTACGCGACGAGACAATTGGGGACAATGTTAGGCGTCGAGAATGGCGACGCTTTTAGGCGTCATGAATTACCTACTCAATTGGCGCGACGCTTTTTGACAGCGTCGCAAGCAAATTTAGCGACGCTTTTTGGTGTCGCCAAATGGGTTAAAAAGCGTCACGGCAACACGCTTTTTGTAGTAGTGATTACAATATCAATCATACTCTGGAGCAGTCAACTTTTATTGTCCTTGTGTTGATTATGGAAATGTGAGCAAGGTTAGTAGTATACATTTGCTTAGCGAGCATGTCTTCGTTGTGGGTGTAGGCCTCAATATCACGTATGAGTTTGGCATGGTGAGGAGGGGAAGTGTATAGGAAGCTTTGGAGTAGTGAGCGATGTATGTGAAGAAAAGAAGGATTTAGAGCTCGTTGACGAGGTCAGGGATGCCAATTGGGATGATGAGTATGTGATGATGATAGGGATCGGGTAGACGAGATGATACATGAGGTTAAAGATCAGTTGTGTAAACGACCTCGAATTTTTGAGCCTGTAACGCCTTGTAATTGATAAAATTTTAATAAAAGAACATTAAATGCTAGTACCATGATCGAACCAAATATTACATCTTTTTGTTTATTATAGGATAATAAAGAGTTTACATGACATTACTGCCATATTCCTAATAAAAAAAATACAAGGCGAAAACAACCTAAAACATGATACTAATTAATATTATAAAACACAAGTTAACAACATATAATATATTAATCCTATTTTTTTTTTTATATTCCTCACTTTTGCCCATTTCCAATACTGGTATCTGAAAATAAAATATTTTATAACAGTCAACCCAAAAGGGTCCAGTACATTCTCAATACCATGTAAAAAGAAATTGCAGATAATTATATAAAATAATCAGTTATGATTGTATAAAATCATTTGGTTTAGGTTCTCCGAGAAAACTCGTGTGCACACCACTATATAATTCCTTCATCCAACACAAACCACGAACCTCCATTTTATTTTATCACAGTAACATCTTTATATACATATAACCTCATTATTACCACATATAACCTCATTATTACCACATATGATAGTATTTTAGAATCACCTTGTATATAAATCATAACGTGACAAATACCATTTGCATTATAAACACATTATTTGCAAATCACGATGTACCTTCATTATTGAGCAAAACTATTTTTCTACTAATAGTTTATCTAAAAAGGTTGATATAACAATACATTATAGCAAAATAACATTAAGAAAGGGTATTCAAGAATGTACCTAATAATATTGATGTTACTCAATTTTTAACTTTACTAATCTTATTCTCACGCACTATCTTTCTCTTTCTTCTTCTTTTTCTTTGTTATTGTTTTCCCTTATTGCTCTCTTGACAAGATACTAAGTTTAGTAGGCTCTTTACAGTTTATGAGTTGCGGCGTAATGGCGGCAAACAATCTTACGTAGAGAATTTTTCTATTACCTGTGTCTAACCTTTTTGCTAGTTGACCACAATACATTACGTATTAGCATGATGTTAAGATCTACATTTCCCCCCCTTTTTTCTATGAATTACACTTAAGCATACCTATTAGGAGCTAGACTATGTATGCTAGGTATTGCTGGTAAAGTTATCTTTCTATGAAAGTTGACAAGTTACTTGTCTCACGTAAATGATAGATTGGCATGCTTGATTTTAGTATATAAAAACCAATTAGTAATGACCAAGTGTCACAAATTTACTCAATCCGAAACATACCAATATTGTATTTTGCATATTGTCTTAAAATGGGTAGCGATTGTCCGTCCTTAGGTAAAGTCATTAGTGACAATTCTAAAAACTAAATAACGTTAGTCATTAGGTTAACCATTTATAAGTTTGGAGCATTCTAGGGTTATGTGGTACTTACTAAAAATCCTACTAGATATTAATAAGCTCATTGACTAGTAATTGATAACTTTATTAAACGGATGCGGTTTTTTAACAACCTAATGTGGTTTTTTGGACCGCATCCAAAAAAGGTTAATGAAATTGCCCACAAAAAAATCTCACGTTCATCAGCTCACTTAGAACACTCCGTCTCTCATTTACCCTACCACTACCAGGCCCCCCTCCTCTCACTCTCTCTCCTCAACATGAATGGCGAAATTCATCATTTCCTCCACTCTTCACCGCCATCAACACCTCCCAGACAACAACACATCTTTTTCTTTACGCTCCTGATTTTTTCAATTTCACTTTTGGAAAAAAAGCCCTAATCTCCAAATTCTAGGGTTTTCATCTGCATCCCCGAAAACACAAGAGATACCAAATTCAATTGTGTTTTTCTCTATCTCTTCTCGCATTTCGCAACTTGAAACATTCAACGTGATATGATAATTTTGGGGTTGGTATGACAGAGTTACGAAGCACATCGTCATTAATGGAGGTTCAAGCTCTCAAATTACGAATGAATTCTTCAAAGATGGATTTACTCGCTTGTCGAGTCGGTGCTTGCAAAGCATTTTGTGAAACAACGTTGCTTTTGATTCCTGTTAAGTTCTTTGATCCATCAATTTTTGTTTTGTGCTTTTTTCGATCTCTTGATGTCGCTTTGCTTTTTCTTGTCATAATTGATGGATTCGATTAATTCTTCTTTGAACGCTGCAATATGATTTGATGTTCATAGACTTTGAACATAGTCAAAATATAACTATGACAACAACAAAAACTCCAGTTCATATTGCTCATGCTGAAGGTTCAATATGGATCCACTCCCTACTGTCGCTTTTGTATTGGCCCACTAAAAATGATGTTGGCTAGGATTGCTAAAGTGATAAAGTATAAAGTGAATATAACTATCTCATTTGCTAAATCACGCCCTAGAATTTCCTGGTAACGCCCTGTATTTGAATAAAATACTATATTTTTGTATTTTTCATTTCTTTTCATTTTCTCCTCTTTCCTCACTTCTCCTTCTTCTTCCACACTGCCATCACCTTCATACACCCTCCACCACCACCAACACTACCACCTCCCATAATGTTATTTCTTTAAAAAAAAAGAAAAAAAAACCAAACACGTTGACAAAGCTCACCACCGGCCGCCGCACCACTGTTGCCGCACCACCGCCGCCACACCACTGCACCACCACCGTCGTAGCCCCACACCCTCGCCTCTTCTCTTTTATTCTTTTTCTGATTTTTTTTAAAAAAAATAGGTAGGCGTCCACCATGGACACCCCACCACCGATGGAGGCGTCCATGGCAGGCGCTCCACCACATGGTGAGGCGCCTGCCATGGACGCCTCCACCGGTGGTGGGGAGTCCATGGTGGACGCCTCCAACGGTGGTGGGGTGTCCATAGTGGATGCTTCCACCGGTGGTGGGGCGTCCATGGTGGACGCCTACCTACTTTTTTTTAAAAAAAAAAAAAAAGGGGCGCCCACCAAGGACGCCCTACCACCGGTGGAGGCATCCTTGGCAGGCGCCCCCCTTTTTTTTTAAAAAAAATTTAAATGAAGAAAAAACAGAGGAGAGGAGGTCTTGGCAATAGGTTTTCAGTTTGCAATTTAGAGCTCTGTTTGAATTTGCTCCATTATTGGGGGAGGATTGGTGGTAGAGCCAAATGTCGTTTACGCTTTCTTCCAGCTTTAGGTAAAATCAGAAGAGCATTATTGGGCTGGTGCTTCTCGTCATTCGCTTCTCATTCATTTCTTCTTGCATTGAGCAACCATGGTCGGTGATGGTGGTGGTGGTGGTGGTGGTGGTGGTGGTGGTGGTGGTGTGGGAACTTTTGAAATTGGAGAAGGTGGGGTTGGGGAAGTGAGTCAAGGGGAGGAGAGAGAAAAGAAATGTAAGGATATAAATACGGTATAAAATATCGTATTTAGGGCGTTAGTAGGAAAATTTAGGGCGTTGTTTAGCAAAGCCCTATAACTATCCAGGGTTAAACACTTGATTAGTACGTGAACAAATGGTAGCACACATTATAAAGATTAAGTGCAGTTTACTGTCTCTTGGATATGGGGATGATAGTAGAATATTGTTTGATTTGTGGATGCTCATTATACCAGAGTTCTCAATATTTCCCTCATCTTTTTTCTTTTTTTCAACATGTTTTATTTTTGAATCCTCTATCTAGATTTAAAGATTATGTATGGAGCTAAATTAATTTTATTAGTGTACTTGGTTGATATGCAGTGGTGCATTTCTTCAAGATGATGTAGTCGTCTCTTGTGGACATTTTATGGATGCAGGTAGCTCGGGCAGTATCATATATTATGGATGTAATACATGTTCTTGTGTAATCTGTCCTAATCCACTGGGTGTAATATCCCGAATTTTAAGAAGTTATTTTATTATTTATTAAGGTTTAATATTATTTTATGATAATGCAATTTTATTTGATAACTATGTTTATTAAAATAATGATTTCATTTAGTTTTGATATATTCAACAATTTTAAAATAAATCATTTACTTGTTTTATTATTCATTTCATTATTTCTAAATAAATTAAACTCTTTAAATTTGGTTATGGACTTATGGTATCTTTGTACATGTGTCCATCCATGTTTAGCAATACAAAGCCCAAATACTAAGTCCATATGCCTTTTAGCCAATAAGAAAAAGGAAAATAAAGAAAATAAAGAAAAAAGGTGAAAACAGTTTCACCATCTTCTTCCCCTCCCTCCTTCTTCGTCTGATTCACACAACAGCTCAGAGGAGCCAAATTGTCAACAATTCACAGCTTGTCAGTAAAGAATTGAATTTCATTCTACAAATATATGATTTTAGGGGTAAATTTTCAAAGGCTAAACACCATAGCCCTCACACCTCACTTCCTCCATTAATGGAGCTTGACCAAACTCAAAACTTCTGTCCAAATTCCCTATAAATACTGATTTACTCTCACCAAATTACTCAAACAAACAATTCCAAAAAGGTTTGCTTCAATTCATTTTTCTTCTTCCTTAATTTCTGATTTTTGAAAGTTAAAAATGAAAATTTATAACCCACCATAAACAATTTCTCTGATTCTTTGGACCACCGCACCACCACTCGAAAAACCACTAGTCGAACCACCAGCCACCCACATAACCAACAGAACCGCCAGCCTTGTTCTCCCCTTCGCGGCGCCTCTGCTGCGCCCCCTACAGCCCGTGCCAGCCACCACCGCACACCACCTGACCTCCGACCTGCCTGACCCATTCTCCCTCCCGAATTTCTGTCGTCTGAACACTGGCCGTGCGCCGGCCAGAATGCCACCAGAACACCTTCACCTCCCCTGCTTCGTGCCTCCCTTCTTTTGTTCCTCATCTGTTTCTCAATTTGAGAAATTCAAAGTTTTTAAATCCTTTTTTTTTTCTTTTTGTTTGTTGAGTTTTTTTTTGTTTATTTTTTAAAACCAAAACCTTTGACTTTCCTAAATTAGCCTTTCTTATTAAGTTAGTATATTTTAGTTTAAGTTAATCATTTATAACTTGAAAATGTTTCTTAATTTTCTAAAATAAAATAAGGAGTATAATAAAGTTAGTTTTTCATGTCTAAAATAGTTGTCAACGATAATGAAAGTTAAGTTGAAATAATTTGTGAGTACTTAAAATGATTTTATAAATGATTTACTTTGATTCATAAACTCTCTTAAAGTCATTAAAAATTTCTTGAAGTTATTTGAATTATTTAAATCGTTTATTTTATATACGTACACTAGTAGAAAAACGACGATTTGCATCTCACCATCTCCGTCGCACAACAGGACAAACGTCGCAGATGACTCATTTGCGTCGCATGCAATAAGGAATCGACGCAAAATACGACCTATGCGCGTCGCATGAAGCCCACCTGTGTCAAATAGTCAATCTGCGTCGTATCCCCCCTCATGTACGACGCAAATGATTCTCCAATCTGCGTTGGACCTCATGGCCCGTCCGACGCATATCCTCGGCCCACAATAGTAGCCCAACAAACATTTACCCTAAAATCTCAACCACGCCCCTTACTCTCAGCCGCGTCCCTCTCAAACTCTCACTCTCAAATTCTGTCAAGCCTCACTCTCAAATTCTTCTCTCCTCTCAAATTCTGTCAAGCCTCACTCTCAAATTCGCCCTTCTCACATTCCTTCCCAAATTCTCATCTTCCTGGACGCGGACGACTTCAAGGGACGATTTCAGCGAACGAATCACATCATATTGGCGACTTCAACGGACGACTTACAGTTTTATGATTTTCTATTTTCCGGCGACCTATGTTCATCTTAGATCTGATTTTCTATCTTCCGACGAATCACAGTTTTCTCTCTCGCTTTGACAGGTTCGAAGTTGTTTCAATTTTTAAATCTGATATGTTTTTTCAGTTTTAGATCTGATTTTCTTTTTAGTTTTCAAAACTGAAAATTTGTTTTTCATTTTCAGATCTGAAAAATAAAAATTTAGTTCATGCAAATGAAAATTAAAAACTCTGATCCTTTCGTTTTTATTTTTATTTTTTTATATCTATTTTTTTGTTTACTTTTTGGCATTTTTATGGTTTATTTTTTGATTTAGAATTTACTTTTTAACTTTTAGACCTGGAATTGGTTCTTCTCGAAGTCATCTCCCTCGAATACATCGAACCGTTGCAATGTTCCTTTTTAGATTCAGTTTTAATTTGTTTACATATTTACAATGTAATTTGTTTTGTATATATTGTATATATTTTTTTACATATGTTTGTATCTAATGTTTACATATTAATGCAAAAATTTGTTTGTATCTAATATTTACATATTAATGCAAAAATTCGATTGCTATTTTAAGTCATATTGTGGGATTTATTTGCTTTTCAATCATGTCTGAATTTGCGATCTGGAATTATTTGTTTTGTATATACTGTGCGATTTTGCAAAAATAAAAGCTGAAATTTTTAAAAATATATATATCAAACTTCAGTAATTTGCATCACATGTGGCATTAGGTGCGACACAAATTACTATTGGATCGGCTGCTGGATGGGCCTCTCCCATATGCGTCGTATGTTGCGATATGTGCGTCGCATATTACTGATTTGCATCGCACCGTATATAACGTGCGACGCAAATAGCTAAAAGATCTGCGTCGTTTCCGCATACGACGCAGATCAATTATAGGTCATCTGTGTCGAGACCTGTGCCGTCGGACCCAAGTCCGACGCAAATAGGGGTCCCAGGTCCGATGCAAATCGACCTTTTTCTACTAGTGGTATATAAAAAGGGGTTATTTAGGAACTAACTTAGATCTCGTTAACATCTATTGTAGACTCCGATATCGTAGACGAGGAATGTCACGAGTGGTAATACGTTCGTGAACTTAACTTTCGGGCACGCGTCACGAGGTAATCTCCGATGTCCATCTAAACATAGATCCCGTTGGTGTAAAACGAATTGATTACGTGATTATTATGTGCTTATAAAATTTATAAGTATGGACTATAATTATGGATTATCGACTTAATGCGAATTATAAATTTGAATGAGAAAATGGACAACGATTATGGATTTCGATTATGAATCTTAACTATGACGATGTACGATATGACAAAGATGTTTATTATAACGTTATTAAAATCTATTAATGTCATTTAATAATGTTATTATTATTATTAGAATATTATTATTATTATTATTATTATTATTATTATTATTATTATTATTATTATTATTATTATCATCATTATTATTATTATTACTATATATCATTATGATTATCATAAATATTATTATTATTAATATTGAGACATTATGAAAGTTGGAATTGGTAAGAACTTGGAGAATGAAATGATTATGAATCTGAAGTGATAAATGAACTCAAGTAACGGTTGTGTTTATGAAATGAGTTATTGAAACCGCTATGAATGGATTGAGATTATGATGGATTGAATATGTTCACACTAGATTGAACAAGATGACATAAATGTGTACGTGAATTATGTGATGACATGACTAAAAGATGTTAATCACGTAAAGTGAAATATCGGTGGGAAATGATGAACAGGTTGTCATGTATGAGTGGTTCAGCGGGCCCCTACAGGTTCTCAGGTTACTATGCTGATTTGTTACTGTCTTTCTTCTATCTTGTTGTGATCCAAGTAGAAGGCACTAGTATAAAAAACAGTTTTTGCTACTTATAAAATGCTTTGGTTGATTAATCAACCCGAGCATTTGTGATACAAATGCTCGTGTTGATTAGTCAACCGGAGCATTTTATACCAAATGCTCCGGTTGTCCCATCAACACGAGCATTTGTGATACAAATGCTCGGGTTGATCAACGGAGCATTTGGGTAATTAAGCCCACGTCGTTATTTTCTAATAATATAATGTTATCAAATATCAGCCCTCCCAAAGTAAAGTCCCAAGTGATCTTCTATCAATTATCACTCCTAACTACTAACTCGCCTCCCCCTCCCAAAGGCCCAAGTCCTTCGCATCCTCCACCACTCAGCCGTGGTCGCTCCCTCCCTCCGCCGGATTTCAATTGGAACTCCCTTCGCACAAGTCCCTGGCCGCCGTTCGAAGTCTGCTGCCGTTGAATCTATGTGAATTCTGCCGCCGTCGCTGCTTCCATAATAATCAATTACTGCCGCCGTTCGAAGTTTGCTCAGGTTCAATCGAGTCCGAATTCTGCCGCCGTTGCTGCTTCCACCACAGTTCACCGCCGTTACTGCTTCCACCATAGTTAACCGAAGTCAATCGAGCAGTTGATCCCTCAGGGTTTTTTTTTTCTCTCTCCAAAAATTTATGTGAAACACCCTAATTTAGCAATTTTCAATGTGCTTCTGATTATTTAAATTGCGCCTAGTTTGCATAATTCATTCAATTTATTTGCTACATGTTCCTCTGAATTTCTGTTTTTTCTATAAATGCAAGTATTCATGGCAATAGTCAATTTTTATTAGTCTTTATAATTGTTGCCAATTTTGTTGATTATGGCGGATTTGAATTAGAGTGTTTTTCATTGCCATTAATTGAAATTTGAATTTTGGGATTGGTGAATTAATGGCTAATTCCAAGGAGGAGCTTAGAAGATTTGGACGCCCAATGTCTATATGCTCATAGGACCATATCTGCTTCGACTAGAAATTTTTAAGATCAATGAAAATCATTTGACCAGAATGTTTATGTAGTTGATATGAGGAACAAATTGCAACGCAATAATTGGTGGGTGGTTCATGGTTGTAGTTTGTTTGAGCTAATTATGAGAATTGTACTGCATTTGAGGACTAGATTATGCAATTTTTACAGCTTATTTGGTTTAGTTGAATGGGTTTTTGGTAGATTTGAAGAGGTTGTTTCGGAAGAGTTAATTGTATTGATTAAGAAAGGTTGGCTGTTGGGTATATAATTTCTCAATGCTGAACTTAAACTGTTTAGTGAGGGTAAAAGTTCTTTATATATTTTTTGTTGTTGTATGAACCAAGGAACTTTAAGCGAGTAGTTGTTTTTCATCTTTTAAGATGAGTTGAATTGAAAATATATGACAATCACAAGGCAAAATCGAGAGAGAACATGTCCTGTAGAGTGTATGTTAATTTTGAATCATTAAGAATGCTTTAAGAATCAAGGACTGGACTTTATTCAAAAGTTTGTTTTTATTATGCACAATTAAAGTATCATCATAATCATATGCCTAGATACCCATCCAAGACTTACTCATTAGGAGTAAGTCTTGGATAGTCCCCGTTTTGGGACTGTTCTTGGACGTTTGATCTCACTTAGGTGGTAAATGTATGTTTTCTTTTCGTTTCTATGGAAAATCACGGCTACTCATTTCCCTAATTTGTTCTCTAGGTGCATATGTAGATAAGTAATTACCTACATTGTGTACTTGGAGAACTGTAGGGAAATGCTGCCGGATTTTCCATAGAATCGAGAAGATGACGTACATTTACTAGTGGGATTAGACGTCAAAGGATGGGTTAGGTTGGAGTGATAAGGACCTTTGAAAGACATGCATATATTCATGCTATAAATCTTCTTTTGAATTTGCATCTTCATATTGTTTAATACTTAAATGATTGACAATGTATTATAATGTGTTTAATTAGTGTTAAAGGTCTGTTTGAATGGCGAAAGATCGTTCGTGGATGTATGGTAACATTGATTCGTCGAAATTTGTGGATGGGGTACTGGAATTTTGTGATCTGCCTTAAAACATCAAGCTAGGACGGGGGCTTTGGGATTTTATTGTCCTTGTGTTAAGTGTAGTAATGTGTTAAAGTCAATGGTATTGAGTTGCTTAGGGAGCATGTACTTCGTAATGGGTTTAGGCCTGAATACCATGTGTGGATTTGGCATGGTGAGGAGGAGTGTATGAAGGGAATTCTTGTGCAAATCATGTCCATGAGCAAGAAGACGCGTCTGAGGAAATGGAGTATGATACTGAGGACAAGATTGATGATGATGACAATGATCATGTGGATGAGATGATGGATGGTGTCGAGGATGATTTAGGACAACATTCTCGTGTTTTTGAGTCTTTGACACAGGCAGCACAAAAGCCACTTTATCCTGGTTGTAAAAAATTTACCAAACTTTCTGCCGTGTTGACACTTTTCAACATTAAGTCAAAGGGAAATTGGACCGATATTAGTTTCACTTCCCTGTTGGAAGTGTTAAGTGAGATGTTTTCCGATGACAATGAACTTCCAAAGTCGACTTATTATGCTAGAGAAGCTTATGTGTCCCTTTGGCTTAGAGTACAAGAAGATACATGCTTGTCCAAATGACTGCGTGTTATATAGGAATGAATATGACAATTTCGATGAGTGTCCACGGTGCGGGAAGTCACGTTACAAGCGTAAAGGGGCTGGAGGTTCGAAAGGACCCCCAGCTAAGGTGTTGTGGTATCTTCCAATAATACCTAGATTCAAGCGGTTGTTTTCCATAAAAAAAGATGCAAAAAATCTAAGGTGGCATGCAGACGGAAGGAAGAAAGATAGTTTGTTGAAGCATCCAGCAGATTCTCCTGAGTGGAAGAGTATTAATAGATTGCATAAGGCATTTGGGAATGAAGATCGTAATTTGAGGCTTGGACTATGTACAGATGGGATGAATCCATTCGGAAGTATGAGCTCTTTGCATAGTACATGGCCTGTGCTTTTAGTTATATATAACTTGCCTCCTTGGTTGTGTATGAAACGCAAGTACATGATGTTGTCGCTACTAATCTCGGGTCCTAAACAGCCCGGAAATGACATAGATGTCTATCTTGCACCACTTATGATGATCTCAAAAAGCTATGGGATGAAGGGGTTTCTGTGTTTGATGCTCATGCTAATGAGATGTTCACCTTGCGTGCAATGCTTTTCTGCACCATTAACGATTTCCGGCGTACGGTAACTTATCTGGGTATAAGAATAAAGGTAAGAAAGCATGTCCGATATGTATGGATGACATGGAATCCACATTCATTCCTAATTGCAAACATGTCTACATTCCCCACCGAAAGTTCTTACGACCCGACCACCCGTTTCGTAAGAAGAAGAAGGCATTTTATGGGTCTGTTGAAGAGGGTGTAGCTCGTAGACCATTGACTGGTAAAGAGGTTTATGAGCAACTAAAGGGTGTTGAAACGATCTTTGTAAAACAATGAAAGAGAGAAAGGATTATGGAAAAAGGAGTCTATCTTTTGGACACTCCCCTACTGGAAAGACCTAAAGGTTAGACATTGTCTCGACGTCATGCATATAGAAAAAAATGTATGCGATGCTATTCTTGGAACGCTTATGAATATTCCCAATAAGACAAAGGATAACAAGGCCTCACGATTGTACTTGGAAGAAAAAGGAGTTCGCCAGAATTGTGGCCCCAGGACAAGAAAGGTAAGAAGAGGAAGAAATCTGAAAAAGAAACAAATATTGAGGAAGACAAGAAGGGGAAAGAATCAGAAGAAAACAGAAATCTCGAGAAAGTTAAGGTTAAAAAGAAAAAAAAAAAAGTCGACAATAGAAATTATTTGCCTCCAGCTTGTTATACGTTGTCCAAGGAAGAGAAGCGGATTTTTTGTGAGTCTTTGTATGGCATTAAGGTCCCGTCGGGGTACTCATCTAATATGAAAAGATTTGTATCTTTGAATGGCGAGTTAAAATTAGGGTTTATGAAATCTCATGATTGCCATGTTATGATGCAAGTATTTTTACCGATTGCTATTCGTGGGATACTACCAAAACATGTGAGGTATGCTATTACTGAACTATGCTCATTTTTAACACGATATGTAGCAAAGTGCTTGATCCGACAAGACTTGATGCTCTTCAAGCTGATGTGGTAGAGACTCTTTGTAAGTTTGAAATGTATTTCCCACCTGCATTCTTTGACATAATGGTTCATCTTATCGTCCATCTAGTTCGTGAAATAAAGCTTTGTGGTCCAGTGTTTTTGAGGTGGTGTTATCCTTTTGAAAGACGAATGGTACTTTACAAGATAAAGTGAGGAATCCTGCACAACCTGAAGCTAGTATCATTCAAGGCACCGTGGGATGAAGTTGGTAATTTTGTAGCCGAGTATTTGGCTAGTGCTGAACCTATCGGACTTCCTACATCTCGACATGATGGAAGACTTGGAGGCCACGGTACGATTGGCTCAAAATTAGTCACACCTCCAAGGGATAGGCGCCTACAAGCACACTTATATGTGTTGCATCACGTTGCAGCAGTGCATCCGTATTTGGCTGAGCATATGGAGGTGCTACGGGCTGAAAATCCTTCCAAAGGGATAGGGCATTGATGCAGTTGCACAATAAGACGTTTATTGATTGGTTTCATGATCGAGTAATATGTCAACAACAAGATGATGTATCTGAAACTATTAAGTGGTTAGCATTTGGTCCTCGTGAAGCTGTCAACAAATATGAGGGGTATGATATCAACGGATTTACATTTTGGAGTGAAGGTCAAGATGAAAAGTCATCATCACTACAAAATAGTGGTGTTTCTGTTTTGGCGTCATCTACATTTTATGCGAGCGCTAAGGATCGGAATCCAGTGGATGCCAAATTGTTATACTATGGGCGAATTCAAGAAATATGGGAGCTTAACTACTCTAGTTTTGGTTGGTCTGTTCTGTTGCAAATGGATAGGTAATAATCGGCATTTTGTAAGAAACGATGACCCTTGTGGATTCACTCTTGTAGACTTGGGTCATTTGCGTGAAAGTGACGAGCCATTTATACTTGCAACACATGCTAAGCAAGTATTCTATGTAAGAGACCTGCTGATCATAAGTGGTGTATTGTTGTACCGGGAAAAAGAAGTATCCTTGGCATTGGCGATGTTGATGATGAGGAAGAATATGATGCTTTTGAGGATAGCCCGCCTTTCATCAATCCCAAAATCGATGTAACATGCGATGCAGATGTCGACACAAATTATATGCGTGTAGATCACACGGAAGGGATACTTGTCGATTTCTGAGAATGATATATTCACGAGGTATTATATGTACAAGTTTATGAATGTCTTTTATTATTTGGGAGATATGAAACGTATTTTTGTGGTTCCTATTCTCATATTATATATTTTCTATCTTTGAATCTCGTTACTTTGAAGTTTTCATATGATACTTTATATAGTGAGTTTGTATGAGTTTTTGACGTTGACACCTTTGATCTTTTAAAGAACCTCTTTAGTTTCCTAGTAAAGCATATGTACATCATATATAAACAAGTGATAACAAGCTATCAATTGACTGCAGGTCATGTGTAGCTGCTCGCTTTTTTTGTTTGATGCTACTACATTTGGTCTTCTAGCTGTCACAAATCCAATTAGCTTACAGTCACTCTAGCGTTCTAGCATCCAGTTCGCAGGTAACACATTATTACTCATTGAAACTGCTTTTTTTTATTATTATTGTTGATTTATAATGGTCTATTTTGTTTTCCTGATTTCAAACCATTATTGTTATTATTAATTAAAGTTGAACATAATTGGCCTAAGAGATATAGCCTTCACCTAAAGAAATTTGTTAACCTTTTATTCTAGAAGGATTCCTATCCATTCAAAACCGAGGCTCTGACAGAATTGTGAAGATACGAAGCCATATACTTATGTCGTCTTCTTTTGTTACTCTTTCCACAGTTTGTAGTACAGGGTCATGCAAGTTCCTTAAGCTGCAATATGCTGCAATATGCTGTTTTACAAAAATTATAGACTTGTAAATGCTGTAGTTGATGCTGGATGATAATTGTCATGCCACACCATGTGTTACCCTGTACGCGACTAAAATAAAGTACACTAATTGTGGGTTGCCTAGTTCTGATTCTCAATGTACTTGTCTCAAGCAATAAAATGGCTAAAAGGGGAACATAGGTCTTCTGGATCATCTTAGGTTTTCCATTAATGTGCCTTTTCTTCGCCAGGTTAGAGCTTATGCACGCTTCCAACTGGATCTGTTTAGTCCTATGTTCCTGGAATCAGTCCAGTTTTCAGAAGCCTATTTATCTGCACCAATACGCAATACTCTCAAGTCTCAATATTTTAAACTATGACATGTTTACCTCAATTCTAAACCCAGATAGAAAACTAAAAAAAAAAAAAATGGTGATCAGGTCATCAAAAAGAAATGGCAGAGAATATCATAAATGTCAGAGCATATTCTGTAATCACAGAGAATGATGAGCTGTAAGATGAGGTGTAACTCCCTTTTCTAAGGTTAGTAGGAAGAATGAAAGCTGCAATAGCTATAGATAGGAGGTAGTGAATAGAAGAAAGTTATCCAGAAAATTGCGTAGTAACTTAGTAGTATTGGGAGAGATCTTGGCCTCTCGAAAGCCTAGAAACTATCTTGTATTTCCTTTTGATTCAATCAAACTCACCTCATCTCTCTGTGAATCTTGTTGAGCTTTTCTCTGTGCGAGTAAGAATCCTACCAGTTTGTTACAGTTTGATAGTCAACTATAAATTAGTGAAGAAACCACTGTATGCATTATGAGGAGCTGCATATGTTTGACTATGACCTCATTACCAGCGATTCCAGACAAAGATTACATAGTAACGTTCTAAATGCTCAAAATTATTTGTAATGTTTGATCTCCGTAGGTGCATGCAGACAATAAAATCCCTCCAATTTGTGCTACCTCTACAGGCAACATGAAAGAAACAAGCCTACAGTCAGTTGCAAGTTTATACCAGTTCAAAATTAGGTCTCTTTACTTCCTCCCAGATCAACTTATACGACAATTCATCGATCTCGGGGACATATTCCTACAGAATTATTTGAAGTAATTAGCAAGATTGATAACTTCGATAATTCTACGGACACACGAATTAATTAATTAATCATAGCCTTAAGTAAAATATAATCCAAAATACTAGTAAATGTTTGATACAATTCTTCCCTCATAGTATTTTATATGTAACATACTTTCCTGCATCCCCACTACCAGACAGTTGCAAGTTTATACCAGTTTCTAAATCATCCTTTCTATGTTTTAGGTCTGAAAGGGAAAGAAAATTATCGACACAGATGATACACGCTATTCAGGTTTGCCAGCATCAGACTCAATCGCATCAAGCTCTAAATTCAATAATCACGGTATGATTCCTGAAGGCTCAGCAACAGCTCACTCACGCCACTCCCTACACTCACTCACTGATTCCCCCTCCCTCAAACACCCACTGCCCTGCACAGTAATCCCCTCACTGCCCCACTGCCACTCCCTGCACTCACTGCCTCCCCCTCCCTCAAACACCCTCACTCACCCACCTGCACTCCTTCCTACTGCCCACTGCCACTCCCTGCACTCACTGATTCCCCCTCCCTCAAACACCCTCAAACACCCACTGCCCTGCACAATAATCCCCTCACTGCCACTCCCTGCACTTACTACCTCCCCCTCCCTCAAAGACCCTCACTCACCCACCTGCACTCCTTCCCACTGCCCACTGCCCCTCCCTGCACTCACTGCCTCCCTCTCCCTCAAACACCCTCACTCACCCAACTGCACTCACTGCATTTCCTCCCACTGCCTGCACTCACTGCCTCCCCCTCCCTCACACACCCACCTACTTGTATTTTTAATAGTCTATTGTTGTATGTAGTATACTAGAACCATAACTCTCTGTCCTTTTTTTTTTTTTAAACTGAATGTCTATGACCTCTTTGTGCAGAAGCTAATCTCACATTAGACATTCAAGATGACAGATTATGAGAAATATAGAGAAAAGAGGATAGCGGAAAATAAATTAAAAATGCAAGAAATGGGGATTTGTTCTGCCGCATATGAAACTCAATCAAAAAAGGGCACAAAACGCAAATGCAGGAGTAAGGAGGAGGATATTGAGAATGATGAAATGGAGCGTGATGATGATGCTGAGTATGATCCAGAGATGGAGGATAAAGGTAAGATGGAAGAGGATAAAGGTGAGATAGAAGAGGATAAAGGTGAGATGGAAGAGGATAAAGGTGAAGAGGAGACCGATACTACAACCCGTACCGCAAGTGAAATTGTGAGTCACAATCCAAAAAAGAAAAGAGGGCGAGGTCCCACAAAAGGACTTAAAAATAAGGAACCCATGCACCTTGAATACGATAAATTTGGTCAACCATGTGGTAAGTGGCGTCATATGTATGGGCAACAAGTTGGCCTTTGCATACGCAAACTTTCCATTTTAACATGGAAAGAGGTGACGGAGGGTATGAAGAAGGCATTGTGGGAAGATACAGTGGTAAGTTTATAAGAGTTCACAATTATTTGGCTGCATTTTATAACATACTTTTTATGCAACTTTTTTGTTTTTCTTTTTGTAGAATTTATTTCATATTGAACCTGATGAAGCCAAGAAGGAAGTATTTTTATCAGCTGTTGCAAGAGATTTAGAGACTTCAAGACAAAGCTAGTGAGTGGATGGATCACTTTAAGAAGAAAAGAACCAAGTCTAAGAAGTTGACAGAAGGAAAGGAAAAGGAGAATGAGGAAGGAGAGGAAAAGGAAAAGGAGAATGAGGAAGGAGAGGAAAAGGAAAATGAGGAGGGAGGGGAAAATGAAAAGGCATCGGAAAAGAAGCAAGGACCGGTGGAGTTGCCTTATGAGATATGGGATCACATCACAAAAGAGGATTGGGAAGCATTTGTTGCCCAAAAAACTACTCCGAAAGCAGTTGTAAGTTTTTATCTCATATTTTCCTCTAAACCAGCTGCATACCTTCCTCCTAGTTTATGATGTTATTGCTGCTACTCAAAACCATTAAAATAAATCACAATTAATATTTGGCAGATCTCTATTTATTTATATGTTATATGCAACTTTTTGGTTGTGTGGTGGGTGGCTCCATACTTACAGGGTGTATATAGTATATCATGTTTATCGACAGACATACTACTAAACTGCTCCTTAGCTGGTAAAACCTTTGGTAGCGGTGTATAAGATTTGAGTTGAAACCTGTTTGCGTTAGTTTGGCTTTTTATCGAAATTTTTTTTTTGTGGCACAAAGGGAGAGGGGTAGTATTGTAACCTGGTTATGAATGCGCTCTATCATCCTCCTCTCTCCAGTTCCATAGAGAACTTCGTTTTACTACTTCATTCAGGTCTACCCCCCTGCCACCCCCCGTGCCACCCCTGCCAGCCCCCCTTCCACCACACTGCCACCCTCCTGCAACCCTCGTGCCAGCCCACTGCCACCCTCCTGCCACCCTCCTGCCAGCCCCCTGCCACCCCCGCCAACCACCTTCTTCTACCCCCTGCCACCCTCCTTTTACCCCTGCCACCCCCTTCCACCCCATGTACATTTATGAAAATTGTGTTTTGTCATGAGCCAACTACTCAATTTTTTTTATATTAATATGCCTTTATTGACTATAGTTACCTTTAATTTATATTTTTATATTGATTCTACAGGAAAAGCGCGCTAAAGCTTATATAAGTTCAGGAAAGAAGAAGTTTTATCATCATATGGGTCCTAAAACTTATGAGCAGAGTAGAAAGGATTGGCTTGAAGTATATGGTTTTTACCCAAGCATTAGCTCATCGTCGGGGGGAACTTCTAGCTCTACAATTACGACAAAGAAGATTGATCGAGTTGCCGATTGGTATTGTTCACTTCATAGTCGAGATGCAAGTGGGAGAAGAACCATTTCTGATCCGGGAACGAAGAAGATAGCCGATGCTGTGGTTAGTATTTAGTGTCACTTCATTTGAGTTTAGTTTTTCAGTTTCCAACTAACCGTTTTCTTATGTGTTCCTTCTTTCACTAGCTTGGATGGAAGCACAAAGAGGTTACAGGCGAGTTCGTTCCCAAAGCGAACAAGGATGCCTTGTATATGGTACTAGGTAAGGATCATGATGGACGCGTGAAAGGACAGGAGGGGTACGACTAGGCTTGAAAAAAGTTTACGGTGAAGAGTACTCCGCAACAAGATCAAGCTCAATTTCTAATGCACACAAGATATGGAGCGCAAAATGAAATCTGCAATAGAGGAGCTTGAGAAGAAGATGAAGAATCAATTCAGTGCCATCTTGGAACACATGGGATTACCTAGCTTTGACGAGCTCAATATCACTCCTGGGGACAAATTAAGCCAGCAAGAGCCTCAGACACTTAAAGAGACACTCAGAGAAGTACCTGGTTCGATACCTAATCCTCCACTATTTGGGGACAAATTTTGTTAGTTGTTGACGGTTTTCATTCTAACTTTACATGATTATTCTTTTAGTGCACTTTACGAAGATTTACTTGGATGTGATTCTGTTTCGAAAGTTGGGTGGTTATGTCCACAAGAGATTCGTGATGCCAATTGCTTGCACAACCATGCAGAAGCAAATGAGTACATTGAACGGAGTATTAGACAAGTGTTCGATCGGGAGATAAGTATATTATCGCTCCATACATTGAAGAGTATGTTTTAGTACCTAATTGATAATGTCTTTTCATAATGCTATTTTGGATAAATATTATTGGTACAAATATGTTATATATATATATATATATATATATATATATATATATATATGATTGTTGAATTTAAATATTTATTATTAGTCTTCATTGAATGCTTTTGGTGATATCTCCTTCAAATCATACAATATACCATTTTGATTCTGTGCGTCAAGAACCACCCCGAGGCTTACTAGTCAAAAGCATATTGAATAGGTATTGTTATATTTTCATTTTTTTTAAGTCTTCATTAACATGCATGACATTGTTGTCACTATTATAAAAGTGGTGTTGTAGTGTGATGAAGAAACTGCGTGGTTCTGGTCCCAGAAGAGCCACACTTTCTCAATGGAAATCAGTGAAGGTAAGTAAATGATTTCGGTTGTCATCTATCTTTAAGTTATTAGTCTCCCTAGATTTATTGATCAGAATTTTGAGAATTATTTTTTGATTATGTTTTTTAATTTAGTGTGCACAACAACATGACGGGGTTGCTTGCGACTATTATGTGATGAGGTTTATGTACGATATAATTTCTTCTTGCACGGAATTTGATGATCTAGAGAAGGTTTGTAACATTTCATCCCCCTTACAAACTATGACTTGAAATCATCGTAGTAATCCTAAAACAACATGTTAGAGTAGATTATAAGCAAAAATTACATGCTATGGTATATAAATGGATAAATTGGATCCAAAATGATCTAAAACGAACTTGATATGACCTTTACTTGCACAAAATTGATTAGAACAATCAACTTTTACTTTTGATCATCCTAGTAATCCTAAAACAACATATTAGAGTAGATTCTAAACTAAAATTACATGATGTGGTATGAAATGGATGCATTGGACCCGAACGGGGTAAATTGACCTTCTAAAGGGATTTACTTACTCAAAATTGACTTGAACGATCAACTTTGACTTGTAATTATCCTAATAATCCCAAAACAACTTATTAGAATAGATTGTAAGCTAAAAATACATGATATGGAATGAAAAGGATATAATTAATGGCAAAACGACCTAATAACGGATAAATTTTGACATATATATTATTGTCTTTGTTCTTATTAGATTTACAACACGTCAAAGGATGAGTCATTCACTATTGAGGAAATCGATGAAGTTCGAGACAAGTTTGCTTCCTTCCTTACCGATAATTGTCTTTGATTTTGATATGTATGTAGTTACTTATGATGTAAACACATGCATACTTTGAATTTAGAGTAGTATTTTGTAATTCAATTCTACACTTCATATAATATAATTTTAATTTGAAAGTTAATTTGTTGGATTCTTGAATTTCTGTGTGCAATTGGTTGGATATACTTTGGATGCATGTTGTATAGCAATGAGGAGGGCACGAGGTGGAGAATTGTAACAGAGTCTGCGTGCGCAATATATTTGTAACAGCTCTAGAAATCATATTTGAAAACGTTGCTAATTTTTAAAAAAATAAAATAAAAGAACAAATGCTCCGGTTGTTAGCAAAAAACGGAGCACTTGATGGGACAAATGCTCCGGTTATTAGCTAAAAACCGGAGCATTTGACAAATTTTGAAGGCCAAACATGTACAAATGCTCTGGTTTTTAAGACAACCGGAGCATTTGTCCCATCAAATGCTCCGGTTGAGAACCGGAGCATTTGTTATTTGTCCAATTGCTCGTATGACGTCTGCTACGCGTTAAAAACGGAGCATTTGAAGGGTTTTTAACCGGAGCATTTGATGTTTTTTGTACTAGTGAGGGGTGTGCACACTAGGGACTCTGTTACTATGGCCATTATGTTATCCGTAGGTGGTTACAGGGGATTGACCCCAGCCTACAAGGTTGAAGTAAGTGGTTACAGGGGATTGACCCCGGCTTACTGGCGTTTTCTTTCCTCTCCTTGAATAACTGGATTAATTTAATTAATGATGTGATTATTCAATGTATGTATATGTATATGTGCTATGACTTCCAAAACTATTAATCTACTATTTTACAAAGTATTTTCAACTTAAGTATTTTACGGGATGGAGTTGGAATTGCTCAGTTTTTCTGATTTTTGGGAGCTTGTGTCTCTTGTCTCTTTTCAATGTATTTGTGCAGGTAGGTGATCGATCGGGGGAATAAAAAGGGAGATCATTTAGAGTTGTCATCCACTTAGCATATGATTAGCTTATGTTGGAACACCGAAACACTTAATCAATTAGTAATGTTTAACGAACGATTTACTTTGGTTGTACAGATTAATGAATTTGAGTTTAGTATACATTAATTTAGCCTTGCATTTATTTCCAAGGAGATAAGTGCGGCTGGTAACGCCACCCGTCGGGTTGAACCCTCGTGGATTTTATTTTCCCCCAAAAACCCGAGTTTTATCGAATAAAGAAGGGTTCGGGTCGGCAGGGGTGTTATATTAGGCTTCCGCAGCATTTTGGTCTAAGTTTGAGTATTATCTTCTCGATTTCATATGATTGTTCATTTATAAAATCTTGTTAATATATGGTTCAGGTTATCAACGACAAGTTTGGCATTGTTGAGGGTCTTACTGTTAGACTTGAGAAGGGTGCTAGCTGTGATGACATTAAGGCTGCCATCAAGTAAGCTGCCACTATCGCCACTCATCTCATCTCATTTATTGTGCAATATGATGCCTAGTGGCCTACTATGTATGTATATGTGCTATGTCAAACGTTCGAGGAAGTCAAGTCACGAGCATTAGCGCTGATGAGGTTGGAGGAAGACGATGCCATCCTCAATACCATATCAACGCGTCGTGCGCCAGAAAACCCTAATGACCGAAAGGCTTTCGTCCCCAAAAAGAATAACTAGCAAAACCATCCATACAGTCGTTCAAATCAGGTAAACAATATTACTGACGTTATCGATGATGCAGGTAATGACGCAAGGACGGAGTCACCAACCTTCCCAGATCTCGACTCTTATGGGTTCTCCGTCGATGTTGGAGGCGTCGTAAATGCCTTGACCAAGATTGGAGCACCCGTCCGTTGGCCAAGGAAGAGTGACCGACCAGAAGCGCAAAAAGATCAGACAAAGTGGTGTCTGTTCCACTATGATCATGGCCACAAGACGGAGGAATGCATTGCGTTACTGCGCGAGGTTGTGTTCATGCTCAATAAGGGGCATCTCAAAGATCTCCTAAGCGATAAAGGCAAAGCGTCCTTCAAGAGGAATCATGCGCAGTCCGTCCCGCCTGCGTCACCAACGCACGTAAAGGTAATTAATGTTATTTCTGGTGGATCTGATGTATGTGGACTAAAGTACTCCGCAGCCAAAAGGCTAGCAAGAGAGGGCACCCCCTCGTCCGCCGTTTTTAAATCTTGCAGGTCAGCAGAAGAACACAAGCTGGAAGCGATGGCAATTACCTTTGACGACGACGACGTCTGCGACGTAGAGTACCATGATGGGCTAGTCATATGCTTGACTGTCAGTAATTGTCTGTTGAAGCGAGTGTTGGTCGATGGGGGTAGCTCAGCTAATATCGTATTCAAAAGCGCCCTCGAAAGTATGGGATTGTGTGATAAAGATATTACTAAAAATCTATTGTTTTAAATGGTTTCAGCGGAGAAGCCCAACACACTGTCGGAGAGATCACGTTGCCAGCGTTAGCCAAAGGTGTCAACCTGCCGACCACATTCAACGTCGTGGATTGCCCGTCAGCATACAACATCATCCTTGGCACCCCATGGGTACATAAGATGAAGGCCGTCCCGTCGACTTATCATCAGACGTTGAAGTGCCCAACCAAGTGGGGGTCCAAGAAATAAAAGGCGAGCAGAAATCCGCAAGAGAATGTTATAGCTTGTCGCTCAAACTTCCAAAGGAAACCATCTAGCAATTAAAGGATGGATCAGCGCCCGACGAACCCAGTGAGCAGGACGTGGATGATCCGTCCATCCCCGATCATGTCGTTCGAATCGGAGCGACGCTTTCGCAGGAAATACGAGGTCAGTTAATTGATTTTTTAAAGGCTAGATTGTTTTGCTTGGTCCCATGAAGATATGACACGAATCAGTCCCGACGTCATAACACATAAACTCAACGTCGATCCCGATTACAAGCCGGTAAAGCAAAAAAGACGTAAATTCGTGCCCGAGAGGAACCAAACCATCAGTGACGAAGTCCAAAAGCTGATCGACACTGGAAAATTCGTGAAGTAAAATACCCGGACTGGCTCGCTAACGTCGTGGTCGTGAGCAAGAAGAACGGGAAGTGGAAAGTCTGCATAGACTTCACAGACTTGAACAAAGCGTGTCCCATGGATCCGTTCCCTCTTCCTCATATTGACGCAATGGTTGACACGGCGGTAGGCCACGAGCTCTTGAGTTTCATGGATGCATATTCTGGGTATAATCAAATCTTGATGCATCCGGACGATCAGGAAAAGATAGCGTTCGTCATTGACAAAGGTATATATTGTTATAAGATTATGCCTTTTGGTTTGAAAAATGCAGGTGCCACCTACCAATGATTGGTCAAACAGATGTTCAAAGACCAATTGGGCGACACCATAGAGGTGTATATAGACGATATGCTCGTCAAATCCAAACAAGCAAGCGACCACGTCCAACATCTGACGGAAGCTTTCGACGTCCTGCGAAGGTATGGCATGAAATTAAACCCCACTAAGTGTACATTTGGAGTGTGTGCAAGAAAGTTCCTAGGGTATGTCGTGACACAGCGATGGATCGAAGCTAGCCCAGATCAAGTAAAAGCCCTTATCAATATCCAATCTCCAAGGAACGTCAAAGAGGTGCAGAAGTTAACCGGTTGCGTGGCCATAGCATCGCAGGACGTCGAAAGCTTCCGGTGGCCATATCCCGGTCGTCCGAAAGATGTGATTTATTCTATGACGTTTTGAGGAAGAATAAAGGCTTCGATTGGTCGCAGCAGCATGAAGACGCGCTACAAGAACTCAAAAAATACCTAGCGTCACCACCATTACTGTCCAAGCCCAGCGACGGGGAGACGCTGCAGCTTTATCTCGCTGCAAGCAGTGTGTCCGTCAGTGCTGTCCTGACGCGAGAAGCAGAAAGTCAGCAGCTCCCAATCTATTACGTTAGTAGGTCTCTGCTAGGCGCAGAGACCAGGTATTCGTCATTGGAAAAGCTCATTTTAGCCATAGTTGTTGCTGTTAAAAAACTTAGGCACTATTTTTTGACGCATACTGTTATTATTATGACTAACTATATTATTAAGTCCGTCTTACGACGCACCGAATTAACAGGACGCGTGAGTAAGTGGGCAATAGCGCTCAGTGGGTACGACATTCAGTTTCATCCCAGAACAACCATTAAGTTGCAAGCATTGCCAGATTTTGTGGCAGATTTTAGCCAGAGCTAGAAAAGCTCGCAAATGATGAAGTCGCGCAAATTAACCATGTAGACCACGAACCATGGGTATTATTTGTTGACAGATCTTCTAATTTTCGTGGTGCAGGTCTAGGTGTTGTGCTAAAGACGCCACAAGGGGGCAAGGTAGTATGAGCCATTTGCTGTGAATTTAGAGCGACGAACAATGAAGTCGAGTACGAAGCACTTATCGCAGGAATGACGTTAGCAGAAGACACGGGAGCAAAGGCGTTAAAAAGCTTCAGCGACTCATTGTTGATTGTTAGCCAAGTCAAAGGAGAATTAGCAGCAAAAGATTCCAAAATGGCTACGTACTTAAAGATAACTCAGCGTAAAGGTAAAGTATTTAATCCATTTGACATTTTGCAGATACCAAGAGACCAGAATACGCAGGTAGATGCGTTGGCCAACCTTGGATCCTCCTTAAGGGACATTTCATTCACTTCCGTCCCTATAGTTTATCTAGCAAACCCTGCAGTCGCTAGAAGTGATGGCGAAATTGTCGCAACAATGATTGAACGACTTTAAGACAACCGAGATGTCGTTAGTAACACAAGCAACATCTTAGCTACGAGCGACCTTGACACTGAGGAGGTAAGTGTCAGTTGGACAAAATCGTTTTATGACTATCTTGCTAACGATGTACTTCCAACAAACAAGGCAGAGGCGCGCAGAATTCGGTTTAATGCATCACGATACGTGCTCATTCAAGGAGTGTTGTTCAAAAAATCTGCCGCGGGGTCCTACTTGCGTTGTTTGGAAAATGATCAGTGGGGGCAAGTCTTGGAAGACCTGCATGAAGGAACATGTGGAAATCATTCAAGAGGGCGTAGTTTGTCCAACAGAGCATTACGCATGGGATACTATTGGCCCACAATGAAGAAAGACGCGATAAGGTATGTTACCAAGTGCGATAGCTGTCAAGGACACGAAGGTATGACGCATAAACCTTGTGAGATTTTGCATCCTACTTTAACACCTTGACCTTTCATGAAATGGGTCATGGATATAGTTGGCAAGTTACCTCCATCCCCAGGTCAGATGGTCTTTATGTTGGCACTAACTGATTACTTTTTTAAGTGGATAGGAGCAGGTTCTTTTCAACAGGTACGTGACAAGGAAGTGATTTCTTTTATATGTACTAACATTATTTGCAGGTTTGGTGTTCCGTCCGAAATAATATGCGACAATGGGTCGCAGTTTATTAGCAACAAAACAAGGCGTTTCTGTGACGAATGGAACATAATGTTGTTAACGTCAACGCTGAGATATCCGCAAGCCAACGGACAGGCTGAGTCTAGTAATAAGACGGTCATTGACACCTTGAAAAAGTGACTTACAGCCAAGAAGGGAAAATGGGCAGAGGAGATACCTTCCATCTTATGGGCTAATCGCACGACACCGCGCACTACGATAGGACAAACACCGTTCTCACTAGTATATGGGTGTGAAGTTGTCCTGCCTTCTGAAGTGAACGTCCCGACTGCGAGATGTGGTCTAACGACGGAGCAGCAGAATTGCAATGAGCTTGTCAACGACTTGGATACTATTGAGGAGTTACGCGACGCAGCATTGGTACGTATGGCGGCTTAGCAGCAGATAGTCGCAAGGAGTTTCAACAAAAACGTTCAAGCCAAATCCTTTATTGAAGGTGATTGGGTCCTAAGGAAATTATTTCAAAACACACAAGAAGCTAATGCTAGTAAGCTAGGGCCTAAATGGGAAAGACCATACCAAATTAGCAAAGTAGTAGGCAATGGAGCCTACCAATTCGTCCGACGAGACGGAAGCTTCACTAGTGGAAAAAACATCAAGTGCCCCGGTTATAAATCGTACAAGTGCTTCGTATTTGACCCGTAGCAGACCGGAGCACTTGTGAATATTATATGCTCAAAATAATTCAAGTGCTTCGGTTGATAAGAAAAAACCGGAGCACAAGTGCTCCGGTTTTTTCTTATCAACCGGAGCACTTGGCTATTTTTTTTAAAAAAAAAAAAACCACTGCTACTGCCAGCATGCAAGCTAGCAGCAGCCAGTAGCCATCCTCCCATGACTCCTTGTAACAACGGCAGTTCCAACCTATTAGTAACAAAAGACTAAATCAATATCCAACAGTCGGTACCTTCTATCTTATGTACTTACGTATTAGCTGCCACCTTCTCCCTTCTATTCTAGAATGGATTTCAGACAGTGGAATTCTGTCATGGAGAAACAGTAGATGTTCAAAACACAAATGATGAATGGGAACCATAATCGGTAGCATTCAAACATGTCTGGAAATGATTTATTGTTTTTGTTTCAAACACTAAAGTCTTGTAACAAACGTGCTCTCAATGTAAATATACATGTTTTATAACAGAAGCAGTTTCTTGTTACCGTTCCTAGCACATTTTTAGTCTCCCACCAAAGATGTCCCAAGCAAGAGAGCATATAGCACCAAACCAACAGGGCTCAGAAAAAACTCGGAACAAATATCATTCTATAGCAATTATCACCCACTTAGTAGTGATACATTGTCAAATTACAGGTGATTTTACTAAGGCTTCTAACAAAACCTAATTAAACAAGCAAAACAACATTTATACAACCATCATTTTGTGGGTCATTTGTCACTTGAGCGTACTTCCCCGAAATAACCACAAAAAACCAATTAAGCGAAAAGAAAAGATGGAAACACAAGTTACGACTGACAAGCCAAGAATAATCACTCACCCCATACAACTTTCCCAACAGGCGTGACCAGACCTAGCTCACTCACGTACTCCTAAAGTAAGCAAGAAATAAACTAGTTAGTAAAACATTTTCTGTTAAGACGTACTATGGCATTAAAATGAGAAGGTATGAAATGAGGAGTCGAGGAGCATACCTCAATGATAGTACCCTTGGTAATAACACCGAGGGAACTGTACATAGGTACATTGGGGTTCTTCTTTACTCCAATGATCTCAAGATTAAAAGAACATTTCAGTTCAGGATGAGTGACATTAGCCTTGGTGAACCGCAAACCTAATGGACAGATAAACCGTTCATACTTTGGAGGTTTTCAAGTGAAACCAGGACCAACAAATGTAGCTTTTGTTATCATTCTTTTCCATTGCTTGGCTGGAAGAGAAATACGAGAACTATTAGACAATTGACTAAAATTTTAAATGTAATAATGTAAAACATAACAGAAATCCAGGAATAGAAGACAAAGGGGAGGATCAAAAGTTATGCAACAAAGATAAAAATAACAAAGATGAAAACATAACAGGTCAGTGGCTTCCAAGAACAGATAACATAGTCCACATAAAAGATAAGCCAGCCTAATTAGACAAAATAAATGAATTTGATACACCACCAAACCCGTCTAAGAAGGTGGAAACCAACTACCAAAGGAAATCCAACAAACAGATAAGGGCACCTCATGATATACTTACTCTTCCTTTTCCCAGACCTTATAACTTTGAAAATTTCGTCTTCAGCAACTGGTCTAACCTGAGGAACAATTAAAAAAAATATCAAAGTTAGAGCACTTTCAAAATGCAAACTCTACTATTTTCAACCTTCTTCAAGGAACTTGAGAAGACAGTTTAAAATCCCCAAGAAGGTGATTCCAATACTCAAAACACACAAAATAAAATGTGGAGGTCCAAACTTCAAATGAAATGAGAAATCTGCCTATAAACAGCATTTAGTAAGCAGACAGAAGCTCATAAGTAGCATATGAATTAGAACCTGACGAAAGCAATGTTGGACTCACCTTTGGTAATGTAACCTCCCATTTCCCAGCTTTCTCTTTTCTTTTTTGCTCGACAACAAAGAGAAGATCAAAACCTAAACCTTAGACAAAAAGACACCAAGCCCGTCATAACTTATTGTATCAGAATATACTAGAGCTTAATCAAAGAACATGTAATCAAGAAAATCAGCTTGCAATTACAAGGTACATGAAGAACTTGACTTCTCACATAATGGACTCCTATTAGCCTCCTAAATAACTTTAAACCATGACTAAGATTCTGCACAAGTGACCTCTCCTACTCATGTCACCCATAATTTATAGAGGAGTCCAAAAGAACTATATCACAAAAAAAAAAAATTTACAATCACAATAGTAATAACTCACAACAATAGTAACAACATATACCAACACCAAAGCAACTGTGTTACCTAGAATTAAAAACAGTTAAAACTAATAAGGAACCAACACTTTGAAGGATTATGTCATTTTCAAGCCCATAAATGTCTTAAGCGAATTTGCATCTTAAGAGTTCTAAGTAGCATAATGCATATAATGCAGACTAAGAGCAAGACAAGAAAACGTTGATAATTACAGATTTCACAGAGATACATTGCACTGAAAAAAGATTATCAGTATCAAGCGTATTGCTTGCCAAAATAACCTTGGAAGATCTAGACAAGCAACAACCCTGTAAACATAAATAGCTCACTCACCTAAATTTTAGTCCATTTTTGCTTCTTTCTTGTAAACCATCTCCTGCATTCAATTTGATTTTCTGTTTTCATTATGAAGCTATAGCTCTAAGGCAAACACAAAGGGACAAATAAGAAAGGAAATTCGGGCAATCTTTGAGGGACGGAAGGAAAAAAAGGGAATACCTAGTTTTGACCAGAATTGTAAACAACTTTCCAAATAAATCTTTATCATGGATCATTAACTATGTGAGGGAAACGAGCCACATAGTAATACACCACATGAAACGTTATGCAGCTAAGTTCAAGATGACAAAAGGCAACCTGTAAGATGAAAACATTTCCATAACTAGAAAATGCAGTAAACCAATGAAAAGGCTTTAACGCATGGGAAAGAATGAAAGAAACGCATGGTTTCCCATATTCAATGTCCTTCAATTATTTGAAATTCATTACTCTCAGATTTCTTTCCCTCCACTTCCTAAGACGCAGAATACAACAAAGGACATAATAAATCAGGAGAAAGCAATTATATACAAAAAAAAAATCATGTGGGCTAGGGGATGATAATTTCTACCAAAACACTGAACCCTGAATTAAGAGCTAGAAAGTGGGAACATGCCTTAAGGAGCCAACAATCTCACTAGAGTTTTATTTGGGCCTATATAAAAATCTTTAGAGAAGTGAACAAGCTCATCCTGAAGTAACTTATCAAATGTACCCTGGGTCTTACTTGGATGCTTATAGAGAAGATAAGATTTGGGATGGCATAATTTTGCCTTCGCCATTGTCGCTCCTCTCTGGAATAGAATTCGCAATCTTACCTTATCCATGTCTAAGGACACCCAAAACAAAGAAAAGCCAAACAACTTTCATGATTGGTTGAAGCTAGTCTTAAAACACCCATATATACTTATTCTTTGTTGATCAGAATAGCTTAGTTCGCAAGCATAATTCCCAACAATCAGCAATTCCACCTCAACATGTACTCATGAACAGTTTACAATCAAATAACCCCCTTTTTATCTTAATTTACCAACCTGCTTACCACTTTATAACCCGAATCATCAAAGAAATGCACATTCATGCTCCTTCCCAACCATCATACCAAGGAAACCAGGTGTATACAGTATCGAACGGGCCAGTCGATATCATCCGATTTCCCCCATTAATAACATGAAATTTTCATTAAATAATTTAAGAATACTTGAAGCTTAAGACTTAAGATTAAAACCCATGATATCCTTATTGCAACAATACAAATTATTCAAGGCAGAAGAATATATCAAATTATTGATGTTCCAAATCATCAGGAAAAAAATCATCAAAAAAATACACACTAAAGAATAACATCGTAACTCACGTATGGCTGGAAATGATTCCTTTTTAATCAAATCGATAATTATAATTGTTCTCTTAAATTAGGGTTTACCATCTTACGAACATTATTCCGTAAACAGCAACAATAGTCGAAGTAAATTTTCAGAAAATAAATTTAAAAAATCTACAATATGAAACTTCTATGGATCGTGATTTTCAACGTTATAAGAACATAGATGATTCAAAGTAAAACAAAATCTGAAATAAAAAATGAAGGAGATGAGAAGTAAAAGAAAAATACCTTCGGCAGAAAATTGAAAAGGATTTGTGGATTCGTAAAATTGCTGATTGATCGAATGAGTACGCAATTAATTGGTTTACGATTGAAAAATTAGGGTTTTTTTTGTTCCTTATATTTTTGCAAAATGTGAGTTGTAGTTGGATTTTTTTTTTTTGGTACATAATGGTGGTTTAAGAAGCAGATCTGAAGTTTGGGAGGAGAGAGCGCGGAAGAAGTAGATCTGAAGCAATGGTGGTTTAATTTTGTGACGGCCGGAAGCAGAAACCGACGAGGGTAGAAGTCTTGGCAGTCACGAACAATAATTATGGTTAACGAGAAGATCCAAAGATTCTCCTACCACTTGCCACCGCAAATCAGCTTGCTCGATTTATGAGAACTCGCTTAATGAAGTCGAATTCTCCCGAAAATGCAATCCAATTGAAATCTAGGGTTTAATGAAAAAGCAAATGGAAGAGAAATTTGAATGAATTATACTATGCGCCATTCAAATTCAAAGTGTTTGCAGGCCATTATTTGATCGAAGAAGAAGAGAGAGATTATAAAATTCCTCGAGAAGAAGAAGCGCAGAGAAGAATTCTGCGATTGTGTTTGTTCGTTGGATGAACAGTGAGGAGAGAGTAAAAGGAAAACAGAAGGTATGAAGAAGTTCGACGGGCGAGGGAGGAGGGTTCAACTTCCAATTGACGGGAAATAAAAGTGAAGCGCAGTACTTACACCTATAGTCGAAAATAATCTATACTAATATATTAAAAGGTGTGCGTGACACCGTCGATGCGCCACGTGGCACCCTCCTCTTATCACCAGAATTTGCCACGTGTAGCTGAGTCAAGTGTGTCATTTTTTAAAGTGTGTCATTATTTAAAAAAAATTTCGCTGAAGTTCAGATTCGAACTACCGACTCATGTGAAGAAACCCAAGTGTTTCACCACCTGAGCCAACCTTCTTTGTTGATTTGTGTTTTCATAAATTTATAGGTAAGGGTTAAGTTAATAATGTCAGTTTCAATACTTACTACAAACGTTCCAACTTTCCAAGCTTCCATTCATCCCCTCCATTTCCCTTTTGAAATCCACCGTGAACATTAAAGTGTTCTTCACCTTCGCAATTAATGGCTTCCGAATATTTGTTTCTAATCCACTCTTATTATTGCTGTTGGAGAATACGAAACAATCAATGGAGTTCAAAGGTCGGATTTTGGAGGGCAACATCATAAAGGTTAGATTGTTAATCTTAGCACAATAATCGCAAATTAATCCACGAATCACTCCTAAATCTCTTAATATTCTCATTGTACATTATTGAAGTTCAATTATACATTCAATTATTGCATAATTTTGTAATTGAAATATCCCCCTATCTCTATATATAAAGAATAGGGTTAATGTATGATCCTTACATGTATGTTATTTCTCTTCAAAAAGGTATTATGTAATCTGACATTTGTTTTCTGGGATAGATTGAACTTAAATTTTCAGTTTTTTTATTTTTTTATTTAATTAATTGGTTTTCTCTTCGTTTTTTTTTTTGGGCAGAGGATTTTTGCAATTACTTAACTTTGCAAGGTATTATTTTCATCTTTTTCTTTGTTTCTTTTGTAGATAAGTGTTCACAAGCTTCATTGATATTGTTAGATAGTTGTGATTGTTTAATATGTGATTTTTTATGAGTGACGATGGAGTCAGATTGCTGGTAATTGGATGAATTGTGTCGGTATTATTTTCTCAGGTAGGGGGAAGTGGAAGGGGAAGGGGAAGGGGAGGGGGAAATTCATGTGCTGTACAAAGAAGACATATAAGGGACAACTTAATTATAATATAATCTAGATCTTATTATGTAGTAGATGAAATAAGAGTAGAAAACATACTGTCATTCTTAAGAAAAAATGTGGTTAGCTTTGTTGAATGTGTTATGGTTTTTTGAAAAATTCTGTAGTATGCTTTTAGTTTAACATGATTAGTGTATATTACAATCATCATCTAACAAGCTTAGTTCTAATGTAACTTTTTTCTAGGATTGACTGAGTAGAAGTTTAATGGGTTGGTGAGTAACATAGTAAACTGTAAAGACTGGATTATTTGATCAGTCATATGATACTTGTGTACATTGGTGGACTGCCGAATTTCTTGACATTGTAAGTGATAGAGCTCGGTGAGATATTCCTGACATAGGGATTATAAGTCGTGTAGAATAATAGATTTTAGGAATGAGTAATTCATAAGTGTGGTCAGTTATTTTAACTTAGCTAGAATTGTATAGGGAAACTATGAGTAGTATATATTGTCATCTTCCTCTACAACCAGTTTTAGATCGTAGATGAATCAGACGTTGAGTGAAAACTTATAAATTCAGCACACTACATGTTGATTCTACTCTCTTCTATTATGTTCAGTTTACTTGAGAAATTCTGTTTCCTTGGTCAAATATCAGAGCACGTTTCCCACCAGGTTCTTCCTGTGGAAACAAATTATACATCCACACTTTTAAGTTGATGAGTTCCCACCAACAATGTATGTATGTCCTTAATGTTCACCCTAAAACAATAAGTTCAGATAAGGGCTACCCAAGTTTAGTGTACAGTTAAAATAAATTTTTTGATAATTTCTAAAAAATAAGGGCTAATAAGTTCAGGCAAGAAGTATATGTTATATGAGAGTTTTTCTAGACAAAAGAATGAAGCCTAAGACCGGGCTAAGAGGATGGAGATTGATAGAAGCTGCCGTAAAAGGTCAGAGTCATACCTTCTTAGCTCTCAAGACCTGGTCCCTTCTTGAGGTCTCTATTCCTGATCCTATACAAGATACGAAGATGAAATCTGTTTCTGGACCACTCTGCGTAAATGAATAAAACAGTTATCAGAATGAGCCGTCACATAGTTTTCTAAAGGCAATGAATAGCAACAATTCTACACTCACAGGTAAAGCTTTTATGTATTCCAAAATTAGCTCAAAGCTTCTTGGATCTTGCTTCATCCCTTTCTGCCCTTCAACAGGTCTCTGCACCAAGAATCATGACAAACAGATTAGCAGGACATGGAAAAATATGTAATATGAACTGCCTCTCCTTGTGTGATCTTCCAATTTATAGTGATGATTCCTCTGATTCTTCACACACCAATTCTTCCTATGAGAATTCGAGCGATTCGTTCGAGTTCTTCCCAATCGACGATTTCCCACCAATAATAGACCAAATCCTCTTTGTGGTAAGCCAATTCCAAGTAAAGAAACACCTACTTACCATGATCCTCACAATCATAAAAAATGAACGCAACATTTCTTTAGTAAGATCAAGAGTTTTTCTTCTTCTAAAAAAAAGGTTAATGGAAGTTTAGCAAAGAGTAATAGCATGGCTCGAAATTTAAGTGGTGCTTTTTCATGTTTGGGTTGCAAAGATATTCTGTCCCAACAAAAATGGAGTTAGCTGATATGAAGTTTAGACAAATCAAGAATAATAGCACAAAAACAGTTGAGATGCTAATAAGAAATAGTAGTTGTACTGATAGTAATAATAAAGTAGAAAAAGGTTTATCATACTTGGAAGATTTGAGTTGCAAAAGTAAATATTCTCTTAATGTTCTAGATTAGAAGTTCCGTAGAGCTTTATTGTATATAGTAATACTTATATTAGCTGTTTTTATTTGAATATCTGAGTAAACTTAATTGAAATTATGGGAAATTAGCTTAACGTATTGGAATATTCTGAACTTATTGTTCCTGAAACTTATTTAATATGGTGAATTGGAAGCACCCTTAGATAAAACACACTTTTGACAGAAACACTGGCACTATTGAATTTGATTTGAAAGGAAGCTGTTTTTTTATGGCACTACAACCTGTAGTAGTGCAATTTTGTGCTTGATTAACAACTTTAGAAACGCTGGAGAGTTATCAACGGAATCTATGAATCAAAGTGGATCCTCAAATGTTCCTCAGAAGTAAACTATAAGGGAGCTTTACCTATAGTTAAAAAAAATGAAGTTTGGGTTTTATTTTTATGTATGATTAGCAAGTACTTGATTATATTTTGATGATGGTTCTCCATCTTTTGGCTTTTTGATGGGTTTTGTTGAGTATAATATGTAAAATTCAAATATTTAATTGAAAGTGTTGTAAATTTGAGTATATGCTATGGAAAAATGCACTAGCATGCTGTTTTTTTGTCCTTTAATATGAGAAGGTCATTGTGCTCAGATCAATTTGAGGTTCCAATTATGTAGAGATTCTATAGTAGCCAGCGGGTGGAATTGTGTCATTGTTCCAAATCAATATCGACTCCATATAACACAAAGAAACTAAGTTCTACAAGGGTGATATAGTTGATTGGATGTATCCCGAAGCTTTGTACAAGTTGGTTTCCCTTCAATCAATAGAAGCTTGCAATTACAATGACACCAATCTTATAGGTACATTGTGCAACAAATTTATAACAAATCAATTAGACATACTATTTTCCATCTAACGTGTTGATTCTTAAAATATATATTGTAGATTTTTGGGGATTGTTGTACATGCAGGTAAGGCTTTGTTTGTAACGATGACGCAACCCGTATGCAAGATGTTGTTGTTCTAGATAGAAGGTGTTCACACTTATATTTATTACTCTTTTTTATTAGTTTTATATTGAGTCCTGATTATCGATATATTCAAATTTATTATTTTTAATACTATAGCTATTCATTTTCAACTTGAAATAATGTATTTTTCCATCTTCCAATGTTGATGCAGTTGCGTTGCTGTTAGATTGATCCTTATGAACCAATTTGTTAGTGAATATGAAAACGAGGTTCAACAAAGTGCTGGGCAGTATAACACACTATTGGCTTGTGGGGTGTATGTTAGGAAAATGAATGGTGCGATTTGTATGCAAATTAAAACAATTTTCTTAAAAGTGATAATAATGGTTTTCTAAAAGTAATAATATTAATTATGTTTTGTAATATTTATAGATGAGGTTTTAATTTAAATTTTCTGTTCAATTTCAGCTTATTTTCTAATCACAGGAAGATACACAAGGTTATTTATCAATCCAAATAATGTAGATGCATCAACTCTATTGGATTGGTAATGATGGAACGTATATTTATATGTGTGTGTGTGTGTCTGTATTTATAATCATTGCCCTGATTAATAATCAGGTTTGTCTGTGATAATTTTGCCAAGAGGAAGATGAAGTGGTTTAATAATTGTGGACTATCAATAAATCGGCATTGTCGACTTCAAATGCAATCCGGACAACTATAGCGAGCTACAAACGAAAAAGAAAAGTATGTGATATACAATTATTTACGTCGAAATTATTTCTAGGAAAATTTTACTTTCTATATCCAAACTATTACTATTTGATTAACGCACAGGGAAAGCACTACAGAATGGTTGGGAGATTAATTGATATCGATGTTGATAGTTTTACATGGTATGATGCTTGCACATTTTGTGGACTTGATATACAACATGTTAGTGAGCATATGATTTGTAGTAATTGTAACAAAGAAAAGCCTCCAACAACTATTAGGTACTCTTTTTTTTATACTATTTGGATATAAATTTTATAAACGTGTTAGAGTTATAATTACTTTTTATAACCTGTTTACTAACTTTATATATTTGTTTTTTATATATCCACAATAAAAAAAAGTGTTTCTGGATATATGACTATATTCGACTCTACCGGTACAATGCGTGTCAAGCTCTTTACAAAACAGATTGAGTTTATACTCCATTCAACTAAAGCAAAATTGAAGCACATGTTTGATGCGGTACTATATAATTTTATGAACTTTACTCTTATTGATAACATGACTAAATTGAAATATAATGTACGTTGTAATTTTCAGATTAATTATGTTATTTTGATTTATCTATTGCAGGTGCATGATAGAGTTTTGCTACGATCGGAACTTCTTACACGTGTGCGCAATGCATATATTTTTGTATTTCATCCTCTTCATCTATCGGCTTATATAGTAGACTATGTAATTATGTCGACTGGGCAGAGAATGTGCATATTTATTTAAGTAATTACTATTTCATCTTTCATTAGATTTTCTATGTTGATGGCCATATTAATAAAATTTTAATTTTTTGTCTTCTCTTTTTGTAGAATGAGGAGTACATTGAAGGTCCGGCAGCAATAAAACATAATGAATCACATCACTTTTTTAAAATATTAGAATAAAAGACTTCGACGTTTTGTATTGTTTGTCAATCTCTTTAGTTTATAAACACCATGAAACTCTTACATTAGTACTATATTGTGCTTGGAATCCCTTTTAAATGCATAATTTGTTGTTGAAATTTTTTTTTAAATGACCAATAATACAAGAAATTACATTTAAATAATAAGAAGGAAATAACACGATTTTCATGAACAATAAACACCAGAATAAAACCATACAAAAATGTTAACAGTAACCCCGGGGCATAGCCCGGGCCACACACTAGTTATTTGGAGGAAAACTTGTGCAAGTGCTCGGGTTGATTAACCGCACTACAACAAATCATCACTTGTGCCACGAATTATGCCACGGGAATGAAAATTCGTGGCATAATTGCATATAGCCACGGAAAAAATAAATAGTAAGACAAAATCTAAAGAAGAAGAAAAATTTATGCCATGGGTAAATAATTTCCCGTGGCAAATATCAAAATTATGCCACGGGTAGATATTTTCTTGTGGCAAACTTTAAACTTCAGCCAAGAGTAAGAAATTTTTCGTGGCAAAACATTACAAATTTTCGTGGCTAAATCTATTTTGGCCACTGGAAAATAGAATATAGTGACATATAATTTCATGGCAATAAATATACCTTTCATCACATTTAGCCATCAGACTTTGTTATTCTATATAAAAGTATATTTAACATAATACAGATTAAAAGTAGGGTATATGTGGTCCATTTATTTGTTAAAATACTTCAAAAATTTTTGTAGAAATGTTGAGTTTTTTTTCGAAAAAAAAGTGTTTAACAACCAACTAGGAACACATAACTCTATCTATAAATAATGCCTTTTAAGTAAATAAATTTATTGTGAATCTATTAACTTATTTATTCTTCTTTATATTTATTTTCAAATTAACTTATTAAACACACATATTTAAGCATATTTGGTTCAATATTTGTTTCTTACTTAAACGTAAAATTTAGATCAAATTTTTTTGCACCCAAAATATTGGCGCTAATCATATGCTTATGGCGGTAGAAGTAATTTTGGCCGAGTTGTAAACCTACTCGGTTGAGGCTGGATTATTTCTCACTCATCTATCTAACTCTATTCTTCTTATCTTCAAAAACGTGCACCAGCAATTAAAAAAAAAAGAAATTCAAAAAATTTCAAAAAATTACGCAAAAAAATCCTGAAAAGAGCAACGCTCTTTTCTCTCACGCAGACTTCTACCTTTATCTCTCACGCAGACCTCAAGCCTTCTCGCTGCCTCCCTGGTGGCTTGACTGGCTTTGTCCGGCGGCCTCACCGGCGACTCATGGCTTCGTCAAATCGTCAGTACAGCTGGTGGCTTCGTCCTTCGTAGGCGATTCGTGGTTTCGACATTTCGTATCGCCATCGTCCTTGACGATTCGCCGACGTGCAGCCACAAAAGTGGTCGAAATTCCTTCCTACGTGGACGACGGTGGACAGAATCTGCTCTAGGTGCATCTTAATCTACTCAATTTGTTTAATTTCTTGTTTTACTTTATATATTAGGGTTTATCATATTCATGAGAATTGAAAAATAAATTGCAATTTTAGTTGTTATGGATGTCTATATATCAGATTATGTAATGTAGAATTGTTATAAATGTTGATTTTGTTGTTGTATTTTGATTTGTGTGTTATTGCCTTATTGGTGTTTGATAATTGAAATTACGTTATGTTTGAATTGGGTGTTATCACTTTATTGCTGATTTTGTTGATGATAATTGATGGTCTATCACAAATTGGCATATGTTTCATTGGTGAGATACATCAAATTTAGTTCAATTGTTACTTGATTTTCATATTTGATAATGAAGAGAAAACGTACTCGAAACAAAATGCAAAACATTGCTAGTTTCTTCACTGAGAAAAATCCAATTCCAAATTCTCCTCCACAATCCAACACCATTAGAATTTTGGATATTTGGTTTTTCTAGTACTATTTGGTTGTATTTTGTATAATTATTGGTTATATATTTATTTATTTATTCGATTGAAATTTAGTTTGGAGTATTTTTTTAAAAAAAATTATTTTGATTTAGTGAACGGTAATTGATGGTGAACCACCATTAGAAAATTCCTGGATCCGCCACTGGCTGTGCAGTGGGAAGGGTGTAGGGGAGGGGAGGGGAGTGTGTAGGGGAGGGGAGGGGAGGGGGAGCAAAAAGCAGAGACAATATGATTTTAAGGGAAGTAAAAAAGTAGTGAAGCGAAATTGGTATACAAAAATTTAGATGTTGACATGTGATTCTATGTTCTGAATTATACATATGCCAGGAAAGGAATTAGGATAACCAACCAAATCATGCTGGTGGAGGATGAGAATGGAGCCACTTTTCCGATTTATGAATCTCTCAAATAATCTAGATTGATGGAATTCCCGACTTATGAAAAACCAGTGAAATTATAAAATCTTTATTAGCAATACTTTAAAAAGGCTTAAGGCACTACGGGTCCTAGAGCTTAGGTGCAAAGCTTAGGTGTGAGTATCTGGACTTGTCAGAGTGAGTTACAATTCATATATTGAATCTCCTGTATAAAAGAAAGTTACATGCATAGATTTTAAACAATCGCTTCACTCTCTGTGCACCTTGGGGCGCCTCATTGTAAATGCTTAGCCTAGTCCTTCTAAGCACTTTGGGGAGCAGTACCTAAGCGGGCTTATTGAAACCGTACCCTTTTGTGTCTTTGTCTTTCTTGGGCTACTCACTAATAACTGGTCTGATTCATAAATATTATTTGTTACTGATCCAGTTATCATGTGTTTATATTAGATTGTTTCTGGATTCGAAATTCTTGCTTTCATCTTAGCTTTTGTTCGAAATTATTGAATTAACTTAATCTTGATTTCTACATTTCTGAAAATTGAGTATGCTCAGCTAATATCGATATGAAAAAGTACTGTTGATATGCAGATGCTATATCACAGATGTACATAAAGCTATTTTAACATGCAATAATGTTCACATCAAATTATTAATGCAAAAAGCTCTCTAAACTACCTAAGCTGCCTGTATCTGAATGCATTGACTGCTTATACTTCGCAATCCATATCGAATAAATTGAGATTTAAATAACTGTGATTGACTTTACGAATGTTCTCTGAGGGCCTAGTTTGGGTTTTATTTATTCTAAGATCTGTATGTAAGTTGTAGTTACAGGGAAAGTGGATTCCCATGGAATATTTTGTGTACATAACTTATATGTTTGCTTTACATGAAGCTGTGGTGAAACAAAGTGCATGAAAACAATGTTTAAATCGGCCCCTCAACCCATCCAACTCAATAGGAAAAAAGGGGAATTAGGCTTTTGTCAAAATTGCTTGAGCCCTACATGCAGACTCTGTTTGAGCTTACATTAAAAGCAGTAAAAGGAGTCCCCTCAAAAAAAAAAAAAAAAAAAAAAAGCAGTAAAAGGAGATGAAGATGTCTATGTATTAGGATTGTTGCAGGTTTTGGGGTCTAAGTATTAATGTGCCTGTTTTTGTTGCTTGTGGAAGATGTGCTTCTACAGCCTAAGTCTGCATTTTGTTTGGTTCTTAATTTGTGTTCGATAAAAGCAAAATTAATGGATGTCACTATAGTATTTTAACAATTTTTTTTGATTTGTTACAGATTGGAGAAAGAGGGTACATATTATCAAGCACAAGATGCATTCTTAGTTACAATTAAAGTACTATGGAGTTTATAATTTTTCTATGTAAAAAGATTGGAGAATATTTCGTTTTTATTTAGTTGTCAATGGAACTTTTTTATTTTAAGTACATTTAATGTAAAGATATTAAAAATTTTATATTAATAATAATATTTCTTTATTCCATATTAAAAATTATGGTTTACTATATATTTATATGCACAATAATATATATTTGGCATATGAAATTGGTAACATATATAGAATCGTGTACTCTCTTTCTTGCCACGGGAGATCTTATGCATACTGAATTTGATAGCCATGAGAGAAAATTGTAGTCAAAGATTTGTTAGCCACAGTAAAATTCATGGCAAAGGGATTATTTTAGCCACAATAGTACGTGAGTCAAAGGCTTTGCAGCCACGGTAATACTCGTGGCAAAGGATATTTTTAGCTACGGGAGTATTCGTGGCATACATTTCACTTTATGCCACACCCTCTATTTTCCCGTGGCAAAATCTTAGCCACGGCCACTTGCGCCATGGAAGTACTTTCCAAAATTCCCGTGGCTAGATTACATAGCCACGGGTTTCTTTAACTTGGGCCACGATTCTTACCGTGGCACAAGTGACAATTTGTTGTAGTGCCGGAGCACTTATTGACAAGTGCTCCGGTTGACTAGTCAAACGGAGCACTTGACATCAAGTGCTCCGGTGGGCTATTCAACCGGAGCACTTGTGAATTTTTTATATGAAAATTTTCACAAGTGCTTGGGTTGATTATTCAACCGAAGCACTTGACAAGTAGCACAAGGAGTTTTTTCCACTAGTGCTTCGTGCCATGTAGTTGGAACGCCACGCATCTCCAACGATACTTTTTCTAAGTAAAGTACTTCGTTTTGTTTTCTCCATATTGTGAAAAAAAAAGTAAATGAAACTGTCATCATGTCTGCGTCGCTAACTGTTAGCGACCTTAGTGTTCTCTCACTATGTTTTGATTGTCGTTTAGGAAGGTCATTCCCGTCTGTTCCAAGAACGTTGCGATGGTCTTTACGACGCGATGAGTAGACTTACATCTTATTACACAGTAAAACAAGAGGTGGCGATTGTCACTATTCAAAGTCTTTAACGTCCGTGACGTTCCATCTATCTTTTTGACAGTCGCATGTAAGTGTTTATATGTTTCTCATATGTATTCTAAGTTGCTAAGTCCAAACGTTTTGTCTGAACGACCAATGAAGGCTGACTAAGCGCCTGATTATGCCCTAGGAACGTCAGAATAACGACATAAACGCACGCATGTTGCACAGGCAAAAGAACATAAGATTTAATTTGCTAAACAAACACACAGTTGTTAAAGTTATGGCCACCCCTGTGGGTGACCCATAAGCACAATTGTCAAAGTTATGGCCACCCCCATGGGTGACCCAAAAGTACAAACAAAAGAGTCACTCCCTTGAGTGACCCTGAGCAAAGTTTAGTAAAATTCTAGAAAGATGGAAGAACAAGAACTTAGAGTAGAGTGATTAAAGACTAGGCGTCAGGGATCTTGCTAGTTTCCTTCTCCGGCGATGCGGTAGCTGACGGTATGATGATTGGGACCTCTTTCTCAGCCTCTGGGTCGGGTGGCACGTCCGAGGCAATAAACCCAGTGCAAGACGGATCGTTCTCATCCGTCTTCGGAGGGGAATCCGCCGTCGCAGCTAAGTCGTCCTCATCCATCAGGTCTTTCATTGATCCCATAAATTTGAGGTATAAGTCTATGTCCTTTTGAGGCGTCCACGACGCCGTCTTTTTCATTAGGAACTGACACATGAGTTTAGCCCTGACCCTAGTGGTCACCTCAGCCTCAAGAAGGTCCAGCTCATTCTTCTGTGCGTCAACGCTTGCTTGGAGAGCTTCGATCTTTCGACGCGATGATGCTTGAACTCAGTTGCCTTCTTCCATATCTCCTCCAACTCTTCTCCATTTTTCTTTAAAGCTTCCCCCATGTCCTCTATGGTTTTCTTGTAAGACTCCAATTCAGTATCTTTGGACTTCACGTCTGATTCGGCTTTGTCAACCCTTTGCTTCATGGTCAGGTGACCCTTTAGCAACGACGAAATCTCCCTCTTCGCCATAAGGAGATGTTGGGATAACTGTAAGAGGAAGGGTGAACGAATGTCGGTCAGCAGTTATAAATTATTGTCATAATGCTGCAAAGTCTTAAAGTAAATTAAGCAGTTATACCTGGAATAAGAGCTCTAACCCATCCGACATCATGCGGGGAAGGGTGTGTTCCTTTATCCTTTCCACAACACTAGGAAAAAGAAACCTGTCAGCCTCCGGCCATATAGACCTGTCCAATGACATAAAATCGTTAGGGACGGTCACAGTGTATGATGGCCCACCCTTGTCCGGAGGGGCCAAGAATTTAGTCTTGCGCGTTTTAGGCGCAATATCCTCTTCGTCGGTGTCGTTGACGAAAAAATAGTGTCAATAGAAGATTCCCTCTTGCGTTTACGCAACATTTCAGCCAATGCTTGACTGTGCATATTTCCCCTAGGACGCGACTGTGATGAACCTAACGATAAACGTGTCGTGTCAATAAAAATTCTGACATCACTGTAACCTAAAACAGAGATAAAAGGCAAACTTATCAGATACCATAGATGAGCAACTGTCTTAGTAGGCGAATAAGATTCGTCTGAACTGTCTGTCTTCCTCTGGTACTTCTAGAATCTTGTCGCAGAGACTCCAAGATTCGTCGTGATGCGTCAGAAACTTTGGATTCAGACCTGCAGAAGAAACGATGTAAGAGTAATGTTAACGACATGACACAAAAGGAAAAATAATTGAAATTAAACAAACCTTTAGTGTTCCAGCCACCAATCAGGGATTATCCGGCTTCCCCTAGAGATGATTTCTTATATTTGTTCTTCCATCCTCTGTCGTTGATTGGATTCCCCCAACCAAAGGCTCTAGTCTCGCTTTTGCATGTAGGGCTATCCTATTTTTAGCCTTAACCCTAATTTCATAGTTGAGCAAGAGGTCGTGAAGAGTAAAGGCTTCATCCCACGACGCCGTCACTCTGTCTACGACGCTCAGAATTCTCCAGACTTGGGGCATTATCTGCCCAGGGCTGATCTGGTAGACCTGCATTAAGTCTCTGGCTAGGGGGGTGAAAGGGAGTCTCAGGCCTATTTTAAAAGGATATTCGTAGAGTACCACCCAGGTGGTGGGGAATGTCTCTGGCGGTTCATCCGACTCTGCGTTCCTAATGATCATGCTGTCGGGCAAATTTCCTACCTCTAGAAACCTCATCATGTCTTCCTCTGACATGGTCGACTGTTCATCCTCATTTTCGTTCCTTTGTTCTACGACCTTCTCCTTACCTCTCGATTTTTCCTGGTTTTTACGAACATCCTAATGCTACGCCTACTAGGTGCCATTGGTGCAATTGGGAAGGAAAGGAAAAGTGCGAATTAAAGAGACTAATGGACATAAAGTAAAAGATTACATGGTGCCAAAGATCAGTTTTCGAGCGGAGAGAATTATGGAAGTTAAGGGAATCTTGCTTTAGAGAGAGAAAGATTTGGTGGGTTGAAGTTTTCAACCGCCCACGGTATTTATATCTCCAAAAGCAATCATCATTTTGGGCCAATGGTTAGATATTAACGGCTCTGTTTTTTTTTAAAAAAACTACCTATTTGAGACCTTTGGGCTGCCTTATTGATCCTCTTTCTTTTTTGCTAAGTATTTCCGTAGGATATTTTCTATATTTGTCATACGAGATTTTTTCCATACTTTTTGGCTAAAGTATCTTGATTACATTGAAGATATTTTGCGTGGTTTTTTTATTTTTTAACAATTGTCTCATGGTTTTTATGTTACCCCGATTCAACAATTGGGGGCAAACTGTTATGGCTGATTTTTGCAGGATGACATTGACATGATGACATAATGACTTTGACACCAAGACGTGAAAAAAAGACACGAAGGCCAAGTCGTCTAAAACCCGTAACTGATTGTCCAAAAAAGGAAGGAGTTCAGCGCGACATTAATTCCGCCAAGATAGCCGTTGATGGAAATGAATTGCACAAAGAAGGAAAGATCTTGTCATGAGAGCTTAGTTAGGAGGATCTCCTATAATCAAGGGGGCGTTACCATTGTAATTCAATAGTGCATTTAATTAGAAAGAGCATACAAAAGCAAAAGAGATACCATTAGAATAGACTACTGGACATTTTTTTGTACTAAGAGAAAAGAAAGCAAAAACTGTAACGATTGTCACTAGTCTATAACGACAATCAACGATAGTAGATTGGTGGATCCACATCCACCCGCGGTTTTTACCCATCTTCATTGGGGTTCTCCGCGTCACCATGTTTGTGTGTTCATCCCTTTGATCTCCGTTGCATTCATTCCTTGCATTGTCGTATTCATAATTTGGTTAAATCGTCCCGAACTTTAATTCTGTTGTAAGAGACAAATTTTAGCATAAACACCCCTTAACCTCTTATGCTAACATAGCTCCAACTACAGTTTTAGTCACAGTCTGATAAAGCCTTAAAGGTATGTCTGGCAGGGCAGGTGCTAAGACAAGTGAATTGGATAAATACTCCATCCGGATAGTGTAGTGAGTCTATCCTTCTCGTTCTTTTTTTTCTCACCTCAACCCAAAAGAAAAACCTAATTAATGTCCATTTCAAACCAAAATTTTTTGACAAAATTCAAATTTTGCGGAGACAGTATTTGAACCCGTGACCTCAAGGTTATGAGCCTTGCGAGCTACCAAGCTGCTCTACCCCGCGTCGAACAAAGACCTGGGAACGAAAGACCCTTATCTTCTTTTCATTCTTAGGTGGAGAAATGGTTATGATGGCCGTTATTTTAGTAGGGTCAATTTCAATAGCTCTAGAACTGATGACATAACCTAGCATTTTCCCAGAAGTGACCCAAAAGGCGCATTTTTGTGGACTAAGTACGATATTGTATTTGCGAAGTCTCATGAAGAATTTATCAAGGTGTACCTCTCTCTCTTTGGACTTAACTATCATATCATCTACGTAGTACCGCTTTATGTATCATATCATGGGGAAGGGCAGTTGTGGTTGATTGATAGGTAGCCCTAGCGTTTTTTAACCCAAGCAACATAACGATATAGCAAAAGGTCCCCCACGGAGTGAAGAAGGTAGTCTTTTCCATATCTTCCTCGACGATCTTTACTTGATTATACCCTGCATACCTATCCATAAAGGAGAGAAGGGCATGATTGGCAGTTTTGTCTACTAGGACGTTTATGTGAGGTAGGGGGAAGCTTAATAGATTGGTATGACCACCACCTATGTCGTTGATAATAAATTCAAATTCTTAATCTCCATGACCCACCTCAATATATAAAGAAACAGACCTAAATCTCACTTATTTCGCACCCCTCTATTCAGTTTCCAGCTACTCTCAAATCCCTAGCCTCCATTTCAGTCAAATTAATCATTCATCGACCCTTTTCATTCGCCTGTAAGAAAAGTAATCCTGATTTATCATCAACGACGTAGGTGGTGGTTGTAGCATTTTGTCCTTCATCAGCGGTGGTTAGCGGTTCATCGGTTGTCCGGTCTTTTATGGTGGTAGTGGTTCCTTGTGTCGGTCGTTTGATGGTTTAGATTTTATTTTTTTATTTTTTTCGTTTTAGATACTCACTTTTTGAATGTTCCTCGTTAATTTTCTTCCTCTTTATTCTTCTTTTCTTCTTTTAGTATAATGAAGTTTCCTAGATTTGAAGATTCTTGATGAAGAACGAACAAATAGAATTAGTAATGAGTGATTGTAACTTTTGTCATCAATGTCCTGAAGTTTGGCAAGTTTGAAGTTTGGTGATGTAGAAATAACCAAATCAATTTCCAGAATTTAAGAGTTAAGGTGTTACTATTTTTATTGTAATTTGTTTTTGTTTTTCGTGACTTTTAGATCTAGTTTATCATTTTTTTGTAATGAGCGAATGTAATTACCAAGGATTTTGATCTTAGATCTACCCATGCTCAATTGAAAACTTTGAATGTGAGATTTTATGTTTGAATATTTGTTGATTTGTGCTTGGTTTGTGTATATATCTTCCTTAAAATTGTTTCAAATTTTAAGTGAAATTTTCAATTAGTTGCATCTATTAGATTAAAGGGATGTAGTTAATTTTTTTTTAAAATTATGACTTCCATCATTAACGACGGTCTAACAGTCGGTATTTGTGAGAATACCTATCAAACTGGCCGTAGTTGATTTAACCGACCATTCAGTAGTCGTTACCTTCGATTTACTAACCAACGTTTTACCGTCTAAATCAAGACGACCATTTAGCACTCGGTAATGAAATTACCGACCATATTTTGGAAATAAGCGATTGTTTTTTGCGGTAGTTAAAAACTCAGATTCTTGTAGTGTGTGTTGTGATGGTTGTTGCTGATGAAGATGATGAGGAGAGAGTGAAAACGACGTCGACGACAATGAATCTAGATCTGGAACGTTGAGTGAGTGTGGTTGGTCTCCTTCATCTTGCATTCTCGTTGCGGTTCATGGTTGGTGCGATTCGTCTTCGATTCTCGTTGTTGGTTCGATTTATCTTGGAATCAGATATGAAACGTTGTGGTTGTTATGAGTCATCTTTTATTCTCGTTGCAAGTGGTGTGTGGTTTGACAAGCGATGAAGGAGTGTTTTCGAGCCAGAGTAGGATAGCTGGGAAAAGGGTGGTTGAGTTGAAAGTGGTGTGTCGTTCGTGGTTGAGTTGGAAGTGTGGTGTGTGGTTTGTTGTTGAGTTGGGAGGACGAAGGAGAACATAGGGTGAGAGAGGGGATGGTTAATGAGAGAGAATAGAGAGGAGAATTTGGTTAATGATCAGGGAACTGACTCGATTTAATGAGACAGGCGAGGAGTATGAGGGGACGTGTGATTTAAGGAGATCATGAAGTGGGGGAAACTTTGTGCTTTAGTAGTTTTGGGCCACTAAAAGTGATCTGGTTACAGGAGAACCAGATCAGTTAACAAAAACTCATCCGGTGCTCCTCCAAATTCGATAAGTTTAGTTGTCCAAAAAGTAGCGCCCAAAAGATTTTGACCTTGTTTGATCTTGTCTCACTAGTGGAAAAAATCCTATCTGTCACTTAGTAACAGATGCGATTTTTACAAAACCACAAGAAAATTAATTAAAAAAATAGGAAGGAAAGGTGGGAAGAAAATCTAATGCGGTCCTAAAAAAACCGGAAATCCACCTCAACCCTTGGCTCTTGGCCCATTTACTTTCACCATAATCCCAGCGCAACCCACTCAACTCATTGAAACCCTAATCCTCTCCCCTCTCTCCTCACTCCATGGCGCCCCCTCTCTCTCCTCACTCAACTCAACCCAAATCCCCTCTTCCCTCCTCTATCTCCTCTTCCATCTCAAACCCACGAAACCGCCGCTGTCTGCACGAGTCTTCACGAACGTCGTTGTCTGCACCAGTCGAAGACAAAGATGAATTGAGGACGAAACGAACGTCGAAGGCAAAGCACGAAAATTTAGTCGAATTTAGAAAGGTTTTTTTTTTCGTTTTATATTTTAGACGAAAATTTAGACAAAATTTTAGTCGAATCTGTAATCTTTTGTTTAGTTTTTTTTCTAATTTTCGTTTATTTTCTGTAATTTATATTTTTATTTAGATCTAGTTCATTTTTTTTTTTATAATTTTCGTTTAGTTTATGTAATTTACGTTTTTTAGTTAGATTATTTTTTTTTTCCATTTTCATATGTATTGTTATTTAGTTCGATTTAGTTTATGTAATTTATATAAATTTTCGTATGTATTATTATTATATATATACACACACACACACACACATTGTGTGTGTGTGTGTGTTTGTTTGTGTGTTTGTGTGTGTACCTTTGTGGTACACAAGCTTCAAAATTGTCGTTGGACTTGGTCATGCTTTCACTTATGGAAAAAACATCAAGTGCTCCGGTTAAAAACGCTACAAGTGCTCCGTATTTCACCCGTAGCAGACCCCATACGAGCACTTGAACATTTTTCAAGTGCTCCGGTTGAAAACCGAAGCACTTAAATTTACAAGTGCTCCGGTTGTCTTAAAAATCGGAGCACTTGTGAATTTTTTATATTCAAAATACATTAAGTGCTCCGGTTGTTAAGAGAAAACCGGAGCACTTGTGAATTAAGTGCTCCGGTTTTTTCTAACAACCGGAGCACTTGACATATAATTTTTAATAAAAAAAAAAAGTTGTTGTTGCTGTTTTTTTTTTATACAAGAAGTGATGTGATCTTTATTGCTACACTGATATACAGAAACTACAAGAAACCTAAGCAAAATAAATAAAGTAAAAAAAAAGAAGATCAGTCTCCACTATCTGTTATTCTAAATAAATAATAAATCTAACATCCTACCAACCTGAACCAGTATCTGTTATTCTAAATCTTACTGAAAACCTGCTGCCCATCAGTTCCAGCCCATTCGCACCAGTGGGGCCTTGTTATAAGAGTTAATACAAGGTGGAGAGAGAACTCGTTCACTGCATCATCTTCAGGGATGACAGCCCGCTTCCCTGTCACTTTTGTAGTCAAGGGGAGCATCATAATGATGCAATACTGCACGAGGATGCACGCCAAAGAAAAAAAGCTATGACCTAATCGCCCATATTATGCTTCCCAAGCTTAGCAAGGAAACTATCATCTGGACATAACCAGACTGGTTAAAGGCGACACTACAGATGGGCTGAAAAGAGAGTCAGTTATGAACTTGCAGTTGTCATGATCAACCTTAGCAGACTTGTGACGCCCTCTCTCAACTTTCAACGTGGAACGAATTAGGAACTTTTAATGGTTTTCATGAGACACTGTTGATTCAGAGTTGATCCCATAGCTCCTACGACGCTGCAGCTTCTGAACGACAAACCCACTACTACGCCTCCTTTTACATGAAGGTTTCCATTTTAACTGTGAAAGGAAGTCATCTTTGGAGAGATCAATTAATGCTGAATCATTTGCCTTCTTGAATGCTTTATGTATATGCATAACACTAGAACATTCTTTAGCCCCACAAGAATAATCTTTTCCCATATCACACTCAAGATGAACGTCAACAAGAGTTTGCAAATGATTGTCTCTACCATCATTTCTACATCTTCCCTCTTTCACAAACTCAAACAACATGGATGCTGCAACCTCTCCCCGTTCTCTTAGTTCTTTCCAAGTACCCCCAACCCACTCTCGGGAATTCTAAATCTCGCTTTTCACCTGCAAATGTTGTTGCTGTTAGAACACACCCGAAGTAGAGAGCAGCATGGCTGCTAAAAGAGTTAAAGAGAAACTGAAACAGGGTGTGGTACACACATTGTAGGTGCAAGTGCAGGTGCAGCAACATACTTACATGACGATTTAGAGGGATTCAAAATGAAAAAGTTGCAACAAGGGACAAAAAATATACTCTTTACATAAACAGCTATAATATATTCACAAATCGCTCCAAGGAGCATAATAACTGTGATCCCTAACATAATTATTTTAGTGTTGGAGAAGGAATAAGAAAAATAAATGAAATAATTACATCACTATACTCCATGCACATTAAAAAAAAAAAAGACGTTAGAGTCAATCAGAGGTAATGACTCCGCTGGTGGGGGGAGGAAACAACCAATAATGGGCCATCTAAAATACCTGGCTGCAAAGCTGCAAAGCCGAAACCTCCTGAATGAGGAACTGCAATTGGAGGATGCGTAATTGAACTGCTATACAAACCGGAATACAAAAGCTTAGATATCAGAAAACAAAACTAAACAATAAAATAGTAATGCTAAGAAACTGATAATAATCCATGAGTTCCAAGTTCACGCTACACGGAGATAACTTAATATAAAACAACTTCAAGTTAGTCCACCTGAATGATAGTGATAAGGACGGATCAACTGGAGGAGTCGCCCCATTTCGGATCAACTGGAGCATCACCACCACCACCATCATGTCTCCCTACCTTCTTTGACCTTGTCAAATCAATCACCTCTATCCTCTTCACCTATTACCATCTCCTTCTCTGTCCTCCCACCATCACCATTCTTCTAAACTGCACCCACTATGACAAATTCAAAACATGCCCCGAAAATATAATTTCTTATTAACCCAACTGGGGAACCATATTCTAAGAGCAAACACTGCAAACCCAAGATTCCATAATTCTAGTTCCTAGCTTAAGAAGGGTCCTATCTTGTTAAACTATTGACAAAATAATGTAAGTACAACTATAATGATATATTATACCCCCTAGGAACAGAGAACTGTGTCTTTTTCATTGAGGTCTTTCAAACATAGTCTTTTACTGCTCTTTCCAATTAATTGACATAACTCATGAGGTCATTTAATTTAAAACTTATGTTATTTAGACTTGGGTACTTGTCAGATTCAGGTATGTCTACAAGACTCACACTCACCATTTAATGGAAACTTTTATGATTTGGTCTAGAATAAAGTGTCAAGTATCTATTCCGACGTCGTCTGAGTGTTGAGGAGTTATCACGAGTACTTACGTGTAATGAAGAATCTAAGTAATGTACGGTAAGACCGTGCCAACAAAGGATCCATACTCACTTCAGGTATTTTCTCTCCACTTTTAAAAATTAAGTAAAATCAAAGTTGACATGGAGCAACTAGGTCTAATAAGTTTACTACGAGGAGTTTCCGTGAAGAGTAAGCACCCTTGATAGTTGTACCTATTCAATGCTAAATGAAAAAAACTAACTTGAAAAACACACAGCATACAAAAATGTAAGAATGTATTAGCAAGAAAATGAAAGCAAATTTCCCATGTTTAGGAGCAAAACTGTAAAAGCACCTATCAAACATGTCTAGATGGACCAAGTGAAAGAGCCTTGGAGGGAAGCAAAAGAAAAGGGATAGTAAAAACTTTCCATAATGTTCAAGTGAAGAAAAAGCCAAGAAAAGGGTAAATCATATATGGTGTCCAACTTGATCCTCTGTCAGTTTTTCATAGGGAAAAGGAGAAAAAAATAAAAAATAGTACAAATTTGATGGATGAAGAGAAAATTCAAGGTTTCATTTCCTACAAGATGCCAGTAACTACTGTACCTCCATTTCAAATAGAGAAAACCAACGAAACATAATAATTAGAGTAGAGATCTCAATCACCCACCAGACCCACTTGGTCATGAATTCTATCATTTTCTTCTACAGAAAATACACACACTGCTATCAGACAAAAGAATCCTAATTAGTCACAATCTAGTTTTATACGAAAAGTAGTTCCATAACCAATCATGAAGCTCGCTTTCTTGTTTATCTTTTCTATTTTGTACCATGTAAGGAAGTCAATGATCACAGCTCAAAGTGTCCACAGAATAATGCACCGAAATTGAAAAAACAACTACATCAAAATATATAGCCGCCCTCTTAATCAGGCATATAGAAAATTTATCTAAGAAGGGTGAAGACGAGTCCTAAATAGCATAAACATATTCACCAGACAAACAGGGACTTGAGAGTTTCATCGCAAGTCATATTAGAGAATGCAAACATTATAGGGGAAACCAAAATCAAGGCATTGGTGCTAAGAGGAAAGCAAAAAAAAAGTAGCAGTAATTTTCTACTATCTACTTTTCCCAAATGACATGCCTTTTTATCTTTTCTGCTTGGAGTTCACCATCAAAGAAGTGGAACTACTAGGTTGGCCAACACCTCACTCTCTACTTCCTTCTCTCTCTCACCTCCATTTCCTTGTGGAAAGACGTGTTTCACAAATGCAACCAAAACCCAAGTTCCAAAAGAGCTTACTCTTATCAATTGGAGCACATAATTATGTCTTTCATCTACATTGATATTACAATCATTGATGTTAACCTCACTACCAATTTAATCCCCAAATACCCACCTCAAAATGACCAAATATCAAGATATTTAAATCAAGAGGAGAGAGACAAAAAAGGGGAAAGCTTTGTGTTGGTTGGGGTGAGGTATGACTTATGAGGATGGTGAATATGTTGATGATTATGTTACTAACTCTGGATATCTCAACTAAAACAACCTTGTGGTGGTTGCTAGAACTGAATCTTAGTTGATAGAGTAATGGTTAATAGATACAATTAGAATTATATATAATATATAATTCTCCCTTGTCATAACTCATAACTAATAATAACACTTATCCAATTTACAAAAGAATTGAAATCTCTCACAAGCTTCAAACCAAGCGACAGATCTCCAGAGTTCTCAATTCTTATTTCTTGCGATTTTATTCATTCCAGATTTCATCAAAAGTTTATTTGACGAAGAACATCCCAAAAAAATGATACAATAACAGCCGCATAAAATTAATCAATAAATCGCATGAATATGAATAATCACACATGAAATAGATCTTAAAAATTAATCGCAAGAAACATGAAAAATCGCAACAATTTAATCGGAGAAAAAAAGATAAGAGTTTTACTGTATTTTGGGAGATTGGAGTTAAGGAGTGTCCCCGTTGATGGAGCAACCAGGGAGGCCGGACTACGAAGACCTTTGAGTTCTCATCCATGGTGGTGGTACGAGTCACGACCAAGAACTAGTTTCGTAACTTCATTGATGGAGTAACTTTCACGCAGCGAATTCCATTGCATGAGTGAACCAATTGCGAGGTCGACAGAGTGAGGATGACTGAGAGAGCGAGGGACGCAGGAGGGAGGGACGGCGGAAGCGAACTAGTGAAGGACGAGGGTGCGAAGGAGGAACGGCGTGAGTAAGGGATCTATTGAGAGAGTCCAATTGAGGGAAGTAATTGGGAGGGAGGGAGAAGTGGGCTTAATTAGAGAGAGTCGAAAATTAATTACTTCTTATTGGGAGGGAAAATAAGAGTCCAATCAAGTGCTTGGGTTGATTAATCAACCGGAGCACTTATTTCACAAGTGCTTGGGTTGATTAGTCAATCGGAGCACTTGTGAATAAGTGCTCCGGTTGATTAATCAACCCAAGCACTTGATAAGTAGCACAAGGAGTTTTTTCCACTAGTGTTTGTTGCTGCAGATCTACAGTGCAAAGCAATTAAAAAAAAAAAAAAAATTCATGACCCCAAAATCTGATGCGATCTTGCCAAAACCGCACCAGTTAGTGAGAAACAAATGCGGTTTTGGGACCGCATCAGTTAGTGAGAAGCTGTTGCGAGCCCATCTGATGGGACCAAAATCGCATCAGTAAGTCCGATTTTGACCGCATTAGATGAATTTTTTACCAATAGTGTCTTGTGAGAATCGGATCAGTTTATTTGTGTTATTTGAGGTTTTCCAATAGAGATAATTTTATTAATAATATTTAGAAGCCTCCTTGGAACATTAACTTGCTTATTTGTGATGCATGTAACAATGAGATTAGATCTCGAAAGGTTAATTTTTCCCATTGCTTTAAGGAAAGAAATTATGAGACTAATTTCATGGCGCACAAGAGCCACGATACCTCCTCTTTTCTTTATTCCCGCCCCCTTTCCCTCCCTTGTTCTCGCTTTTCCTCATCATGCACATGAATGTTTTAGGCTAACCTCCCACTCAGGTTTCATCCTAAATTTTCTCTCCTTGTTGGAAAAAATAGTCTTTCTATGTTATACATTTGGTTTTTTTTCAAGTTTTTACATCCCTATCGCTATTTGCCGTCCGTATTTACTTAAAATCGCCATTTTTTTTTCCTTTACATTCCCCTTGCCCCTCCCATTTCACTTTCACTTCTCATCAATTCTTCAACTCTCACTTCTCATCTACTCTCACTACTTACTTTGTCACTTGCCTGACCACTACCACTAACTTGAGCGCCACCACAAACTTAAGCAGCACCACCACCATTTTCTGGTCGTACTTGAACACCACCACCACCCGTGAGCACCACCACCACCGGGGGCCAACTTGAGCACCACCACCACAGGGTGCAACTTAAGCACCATCGAGAGCCAACTTCACCATAATCGAAGCCACCACTACCGCAGCCAACAACCACTGTGACAATGTCCGACGAAGAACCGTCAACACCGCCATCATCATCCAGACGTAATATGGTTAGTTTTAGAAAAAAAAATTCCGGCCACCATGCTTGGTAACATTTTGAATTTCGTTTCCTCCACTAAGGAAATGAAATTTTTTTTAGTTTCCTCCATGGAGGAAACCAAAAAGAACACTTCGTTACCATGGTACCAAAATGTGTTTTTTCGTTTTCTTGTTTTGCATTTTGTGAATTTTGAATGTTATGCGACTAAGTGTTTTTTCATTTTCTAGTTTTGAATTTTGTGAATTTCTAATGTTATGTGACTAACTATTACGTGTATTTTTTATATCTTCGAATTTTGTTATGTGTTTTTATTATAACTTCGAACGTTTAGTGATATCAACATGGTAATTAGTATGTTTTATATAATAATTTGTAACATAATAACTTGGAATTATATTTATTAAATGTAGTATGTTAATAAATGTGTTTATGATTATTGTTGTGAAAATATATTAATATTGTATAATTATAAGTTGAAAATGAATATGTTTGCGTACTATTGGTATTAATTATAATCGTCGTGCAAAAATTTAGTTAATGATTATTATATGTTTAAAAGTTATAGGTTTATATGCCCGATTTTGGGGGTGATTATATAGATTATAATCACATGTTTTATAATGAAATGATTTGGGTGAAAAAAAAGGAAGTACAAGCTTGGGTGAAATCTAGGGCACTTGAAATCAGTTTGTGATGGTAATTTCGTCAAATTATAGACTCGAATCTAATGGTTGGGAGTATATGTATATGAGATGTAACCGAGGTGAAGGTAGGGATCTTAGCATAGCATAATGTGTAGCTACGAAAACAAAAGCATGTGGATGTAGTGCAGAAATTAAGCTTAGGTTTTTGGATTACTTGATCAAATGGGATGGGTGATCAAAGCAGATCAAGGGGTAAGTGGCATGCATACTCACGAGTTTATTCATTACCGTGAGGCCCACCGTCCCGTTAGCGGTCTTAGTCATGTGGCAAAGGTTTTCGCTTGCGATATGATTAAGTCGGATGTTAGGCCTGCTAGTATCATGAAAGCCGTTAATGAGAAATTTTCCCATGATCATCCTAATATGATACACTTGTAGAGCCTCTAGGAAAAGGATAGAAGGGAAGCAATGGATGGTAGAGACATGATGCACCAATTCATACACCTTGCTCGAGAGCACAACTACATTTATTGGATACGGCAATACGAGCAGACAAATGTGATGACACAGGCGTTCATGGTGCACCCTCGATCGACAGATATCCTCCTTACTTATCCGCATGTTGATGGTATGGATGCAACGTACAAAACCAACAAATATAACATGTCTTTTTTGGAGCTCATTGGGATGACACCTTATAACAAGAACTTTATTATTGATTATGCTCTGATGGCCAACGAAACAGCTGATTGTTACAATTGGATGTTGGACAAATTTAGGTTTCTTATCCAGGTGAATGTTGTCCCTGTTACACTCATAACCGACCGTGATTTGGGACTTATGAAAGCGGTATGAGAAGTGCTCCCTAACTATGCACATTTGTTATGTAGATGGCATATTCGCAAAGATGTGCCGAGTAGAGTGAATGTCATCATGGGCAACCCCGATGTTGGGCGGAGATTCTTGAAGAGAAGTTGGTATCCGATAATTAACTCCACCCCCCAGATAGGTTATATATCGATCGTTTGAAAACATGAGATGTACAAATGGACTAGAATCATCGAATATGTTGAAACCACTTTGTTTGTGTACAAAGAGAAGTTCGTTCGGGATTGGACGTACAGTGTTTTTCATCTTGGGAATACATGCACTAGTCGAGTCGAAAGTACACATTTAGCTCTGAAATCTTGGGTTATTAGTAGTAAAGCTGTGTTGGACGCCATATATTCTATTGCTTATAGCGAGATAGAAAATCAGGTGAAAAAAGTAGAGAATGACCTGAAGGAGAGTCGGCGTCGGCATGGGATCTTGTACAAGAATGCGGCTTTGCATATGTTAAATGGCCGAGTTTCGCATTACTGTTTAGAGCTTTTACAACGTGAGGAAACACGTGTGCGGGAATTGGCTGATAAGGTCTATCAGCGTTGTGGTTGCTCGTTGAGAGCCACAGATGGCATTCCTGTGCATGCATGATATGCAGATGCTTGGAGGCGAAGCAGGGTATGTACCTGATAGAGTTACATCGTTATTGGACTACTTTGATCCTTGGTGATGGGGTGAACAACCCCAATTTTGTAACTGAGGCAGCATAGGATTCTCAGTACTTCCTAGATTTAGTTGATTAGGTGCAAAATAGTGATCCTGTCATCTTGTGGAGTGCTACACAATTTTTCGAGGATCATCTGCATTATCCCAATTGCTCAGATTTTGAGCCTGATGTCGTTGAGAACCCCAAAGGAAGACCACGAAAGAACCATCCAAGTACGAAGAGCAACAAGAGTGGTTTTGAGTACACATCTTATGGGTCGTCAATGAGAGGTAGCAGATTAATAGATTCAGTTATGAGCATGTCAACTTCTACAGGTAATATGTTTGTTTATTATATGTATTTATTATTATAATATTGATCCTTATGTAATTATAATATTAACAATATAATTTGATTATTGTAGGTCAGCAAACCGTGGATAATGATGATGGTTTTAGTGTATTTCCATTTCACAAGTCTATTCCGGGGATTATTAGTCATTACATCGTTAGTTGGACGAATATTAAGGCAGGCGGTAACTGTGGATTTAGATCTGTTGCAGATGCTCTTTTTAGTGGGGAAAACATTAGGGTTTTGTCCGCACAAGTATGGCAAATGAGATTGTTGCTCATCCGGAAGTTTACAAAGATGTATACTATAATCAGATTCCTACATCAATCAAGCGCATTACCTGGAAAGGAGGATCGTGTGCAAACGCGCATTGGATGGTATGTGCACAAGACTTGTTCTCTATTGCTCAGATCTTCAACGTCGTAGTCATTTTGGTTGGATTGGGGCAAGGGGAATCCTTTATCAGTGTGTCATTGTACTTCCATGGGAATCTCGATCAGCTGCAACTGGTCTAACAGGAGAACTAGTCATTGTACATCTTGGCAGTTATCAACATTATATCAGATTGGAGTTGGCACCCGGATCACCCATACCAATTCACAACCTATGGCATAACATGCATGATGATAGTGTTGATGGATGTGATAAGTTAGATGATGTGAGACACGATTTGTGGGACCATTTGCTCACTACTACCTAGTGTATTTTATTTTTGTTGTATATTATAGTTTGTAACTTATTTGTTGTAATGATTATTACATTATAATGATCATAATATTTTTAACTTGAACTCAGAAATAACAACTCTATATTTTTTTTATTAATCTATAGCATTATGAATAAGATTATTCTATAGCATTCATAACTTAAGATTTTGTTGGAGAAATGAGATTCACATGATAATCACAACATTAAATCATATCACACAATAAAAACTACATACAGTTTCAATTTTAGCATAAACAATACATCAACCAAACAAAATTATCTAAAGTAGTACGCCAACCAAACATCTAATCACACCATCAAAACTACATCATCGGTACAACTCATCAAAACTACTCGTGTAGGTCACCATCATCACGCTTGTCCCAATCACGTGTTAACTGCAATGCCCGATCCCAATCCTGAGCCATCTGGTCCATTATCTCATAGCACATCGAAGTGTTGGACCGTTGCTCGTTATGTCGATCCTTCAACAAATCCCCCGTACAGTCAAAATGTCGGGCCATCCACTGCAAAACTCATAAATAATAAGTTAGTTATGTTAGGTAACAATAATACCAAACAAATTACAATGTTATATAGAATTGAAATGGATAAATAGTGTGTGTTTGGAGTGTTGGGTCGGGCCGGATCAATAATGTCCTGAGCGACAATCCGATGAGAATATGTAGAATACCAGTCCATGTAGTCCGATGAACAATATCCTGGACGACCAGCACGTCTCTAATCTAAAACACAAAGAATGTTTAAAGACCGACTGAAACGCTGCTACGTTGACTCGGCTCCTACAACGTTGAACTCAACCTCATACCTCTTCGTGTTTGTCGGTCTGTATGCAAAATTGAGTTGAAGAATCGAACCAGGAATACCCTAGACATAACCCAATTGTCGTACTACTTGTTCTGGGTTGTACGGCTCAACAATGTCTCGGTAGCGTATGCAACCAACATACAACGTCATTGGCACCGTCCTAGCAGGATCATCGTCGTATGGCATCCAAATGACCTGAAAATTGAAAAGCTGATTTTATTTGATTAGTTTAATGTACTACTAATATTAGAGTACATTAATAAATGAATAAATTACATACCTCTAAGCCTGAAGGGTGTCCAACCGTCTGCGTATCGAGTGGAGTCGATCAGGATCCTTGCTGACGATGTTATAATCCCACTTCCTACACCGGGGATCGTGATCAAAAACCGCTAAACTATCTCTCCGAGGCCAAAAACATGATCCAAGCTTGTAAAAGTGTGAGACATGCAGCAATCTGTTTTGCGACTGCCTAGTCGCCACTCCTAGCTGACGATACAGAAAAGCCAAAGTTGCTGATCCCCATGAATAATTATGTACCCAATCAAGGTCCTCTATGATGTTATGCGGAGCGAGCCTGGTACCACTCTTATCAGTGAACAACGCACATCAAAGTGTGATGAGCAGAATAGCGCGGATCTTCACATCAGCGGGACAATCAGCACGCCCGCATCTGTTAAAGATCTCGCTAACAGTAACGCCACCGTTCTTCCAAATAGGTGATGGGTCCTGAAATAGCTCATCACGAGTAACCTGGAGTAGCTCCTCAAAGCGAACATACAACTAATTAGATGATTAACCACCCCTCACTGTTCAACCATCGATAGGAACTCGTATAATTTGCCAAACATCATGCAACATGATCATCATCTCCCTTATAGGCAAGTGAAACATGTTCGTCGGGCTGCCAACGTTCTATGAACGCTGAAATCAATGGAATATCAAAGTGCGAATAGATAATGAACGAGAGATGGGCAATACAAGACACATGTATACGCAGCTGCGACTGGGGATCGATGTTCCAATTCTTCAAGGTATCAACCACACCAGAACGATTATGGCACATCATCACTATAGCAGCAAACAAATCATGGTAGGTACGTGCACTGAGGTGTGCCGGATAACTAGGAATCGCGCTGCCGTCAATAGGTCCGCCAGGCATAGACTCCCTAACTAACCAGGGAGTATCACTAACAGCTCTGGCCCTGCTCGAAGTCTGACTACGTTCGGAACCTGACGATTCTGAAACAAACCTCCCTCTTCCACCCTTCGTCACAGTCACACGGGAAGTGGATTTCTCTACACCACCACTCAAATTGTTTTCCAACTCCTCCTCATCCTGGGTATCCCAACCCAGACTATGAGGCGCATCCTCTGAAATAGGTTCTAACATAGTAATTAACATGTTAATATTACTAAATATTCAAAATTAAAAAAAAAACATATAACAAAATTCCAAATAAAAAAAAAAACGCATAACAACATCTTAAAAAATTAAAAATTCAAAATTCAAACTGCCGGCTGCCATGGTAATGAACCTCTTTTTCAGTTCCTCCGCCGAGGGAACGAAATGTTTTTTCGTTTCCTCCACCGAGGAAACGAAGATCATGGAGGAATCGGGGAAATGAAAAAAAAAATTGTTTCCTCGGCAGCCAAATAAACGAATTTATGGCCAGTGGTGGTGGTGGGTTTTTCCGGCGAATCTGCAAAGATATGAATGGGAAAGAATCATTACCTGGGTTGATAATATATTCTCCAACTTCTTTCACCCTCTTCCTTGGACCCATGCTCCTCGCTAACGTCTCGCGGTGGTGGTGGTGGTTGAGGTGACGTTAGTGGTTAACCGGATCTGCTTGCAATAGTGGTGGTGGAGGTGGCGGTGGTCCGACGGTTCTGTTGGTGGTGGTTGCGGTGGTGCAATGGTTGTGATAGTGGTGGTGGTGATGGTAGTGGTGGTGATGGTTGTGGTTGTAGTGGTGGTTGGTGGGAAGGTTGGAGTGAGGTGAGAGAGAATAGTAAGTGTGAGTGAGAGTGAGAGTGGGGGTGGGTGATATTTGTAGGGGTAGTTTAGGAATATATTGAGTAAAATAAGAATGATTTTAAGTATTATACGGGCGGTAAATAGTAACTTCCTTTTACATTGTACCCCAACCTTTTCAAAATTCCACACAATACCCTCAAACTTACTTTTTTAATACACAATGTCTCTACTTCTAGCTATACATCATTAATTTTCATTTACTATTTGTAATCCAATGGAACAAATCTAATTTGTAAATACTCCCCCAAGTGTTAAATTACGTAATAGTTAGATTAGTTCTACTAAATTACAAAAATAAAACGAAAATGATGACGTATAAGTAATGGTAGGAGCTCTTTGTCTTAAAAAAAAAGTAAGTTTTAAGGAAATATGTAGAATTTCAAAAATGTTAACATACAACCCACAAAGTTAAAAAAACACAAGGATATATAATGTAGAAAAAACACCCCCAAAAAAATGAGTAATTTTAATCTTTACTATTTGACCCCTTGAGCCGACACTTCTTGTTACCTAAAAAATAGTATGAATAGCTTATTTGTTTTAATTAGTACCGGCGTAGCATGAACTTCGAGTAGATGTGACACATTTATATCATCAATTTTCTAGTGGACTTGGAACAGGAGCAATGATATGCCCATATTCAATATGGGTCAATACCATGACATTTATGTAATTTTTATGACAAAAGTAATGTTAAAAAATTCTAATTTTTTAGTTTTTCATTTTTCTTTTTTTGGGAGCTTGTTAGTTGAAATCTTATATCATATCAGCTAGCTATTAAATCATCAATCCGACTTGCGTGGACCCGGTTCACACTAAAAATAGTGTGGACCAGGCCCAGGCACGTGACCCGTTATATCACTTTAACATACACTATATCATTTTAACATACACTATATCATTATAACATATACTATATCACTTTAACACACCCTATATCACTTTAACATACACTATATCACTTTAATATACACTATATCATTTTAACACACACTATATCACTTTAACACACCCTATATCACTTTAACATATACTATATCACTTTAACAGACACTATATCATTGTAACATGCATTATATCATTTTAACACACACTATATCATTGTAACATGCACTATATCATTTTAACACACACTATATCATTTTAACATACACTGTATCATTATAACATACACTATATCACTTTAACATACACTATATCACTGTAACATACACTATATCCTTTTAACATATACTATATCACTGTAACATACACTATATCATTTTAATATACACTATATCATTTTAACATATATTATATCATTTTAACATACACTATATCATATCAATATACACTATCATAAACTCACGTGATATGGATCGGGTGCACACGCACCGGGTTCATATTAGTTTTTTTATTAAATCATATCTGGACTACATCTAATCATATCAAGTATCCGATATGGAAAAAGTAGTCCCATATCGGATATGGGCAAATACTTTCTCCTTGGAACAGATGAGTTGATGCAGATGAAGAATACTTGAACAGTACTCGTTATTGAAAGCCTTTGCTTACTTTGCGAAAATAGGAGGAGGAGAAAAAGGAAGTAATTAAATTTTAAGTATTACGATATCCTTATGCCACGTAGAAAAAACAAGAATAGCTTGAGGCAGAAGGCAACGGACATAAAAACACCAAAGGTTGAAAAAAAGACCTTGTTAGGAAACTGTGAAAGTGTACAAAAGCTCAGCTCATTGGCAGAGTTACGTATTCTTTTACAAGGGAAAAAGGCATGGAAAATGACATTTCACCAAAATTTTATAATATGTGACAAATAAAGAAAAAAAAAGAAAACTGATGATGATTATATTGCAAGGAAAAGGAAGAAAAATATACTGGTATATCTTACTAGAACAACCCACAATGAGAACAGTCCATATAATAGTTCACCCTTGTCTAAGCAAACTCTTCTCTCGTTCTCTCTCTCTCACCTTTATGAAGTGCTTCACCTAATTTATAATTTGTACCACACCCATTTCTCATCTAAATGGGGTGGTTACAATCCTTCTTCTCTCCACTGAAGAAGCTATGGTTTCGCCTCCACTCGGCTCCGAAAAAAGGTAAGTCGTATATTTTTAACCTTTATTATATTGGGTAAGTTCTGCTCATTCTTAATTCATGAATTTCTACCAATGTTCTAAATAATTTGTTGTTTTAATATGAAACAGGAAGAGGCATTTACATTTTGTACGAGGATGTGAAATCTTGCCAATATGAAGATGTGCATGTTTTGTGGTCAATACTAGTGGAGTCATCACATAAACCTGCAGCAATATTACCATCTACACAACCCAAGCTCTTATGCACACCTCCCAAACAAGTAAATGAGAGAGGATAATGATTACAATGATTTCGGTGATCTGTACATATTACTATAAATTAATGTGATTTTGGTACATATTATAATTATGTAAGTGTTTCTTTTGTGATTGCTGTGTGAACGAACAACTTAGAATAATAAGTTACCTACCCATAATTTTTGATGAATCCACACTCCTCTTTCAATGCTCCATGTATACTTTTTCAATTCAATGCACTATGTTTTGGATAGCGCATAATATATATATTTCTATGTCGAAGATTTAGTAGTAGAAATGCGTGTGAACATACAAATTATCTTTCCAAATTAGAATTGCAGTTACATATTTTATTGTTGCACCTGAAGTTCCGAACCATATAATGTAAATTGTCATGGTTATGATGTTGCTTGGACTTTTAAACGCAATATCCTTATCTTGTTATTTTTTTTTTCTTGTTGAGGGGTGGCGCAACATACTTAGCTTCCATTTATTCATTAGGAATGGTGGACTCGGTATGAATGTCTTCTTTTGAGATAATGGTTTCATTAAACAAATGTACGCATATGTTGGGCACTAGCCATATATATATATACAAAATCGGGGTTGTTCACCCCATCACCAAGGATCAAAGTAGTCCAATAAGGATGCAACTATGTCAGGTACATACACTGCTTCGCCTCCAAGCATCTGCGTATCATGCATGCACAGGAATGCCATGTGTGGTTCTCAACGAGCAACCACAACGCTGATAGACCTCATCAACCAACTCCCGCACACGTGTTTCCTCACATTGTAAAAGCTCTAAACAAAAATGCGAAACTCGTCCATGTAACATATGCAAAGCCGCATTCTTGTACAAGATCCCATGCCGACGTCGACTCTCTTCCGGGTCATTCTCTACTTTTTTCACCTGATTTTCTATCTCGCTAAAATATGGCGTCCAATGCAGCTTTACTACTAATAACCCAAGATTTCAGAGCTGAGTGTGCACTTTTGACTCGACTAGTGCATATATTCCCAAGATGAAAAACACTATACGTCCAAACCCGAACAAACTTCTCTTTGTACACAAACCAAGTGGTTTCAACATATTCGATGATTCTTGTCCATTGTTTGTACACATCTCTCATGATTTCAAACGACTGATATATAACCTATCTGGGAGGTGGAGTTAATTATCGGATACCAACTTCTTTTCAAAAATCTCGGCCCAGCATCGGGGTTGCCCAAGATGACATTCACTCTACTCTGCACATCTTTGCGAATATGCCATCTACATAACAAATGTGCAGAGTTAGGGAACACTTCCCGTACCGCTTTCATAAGTTCCAAATCATGGTCGGTTATAGTGTAACAGGGACAACATTCACCCTGTAACAGGGACAACATTCACCCTGATAAGCAACCTAAATTTTTCCAACATCCGATTGTAGCAATCAGCTGTTTCGTTGGCCATCAGAGCATAATCAACAATAAATTTCTTGTTACAAGGTGTCATCCCAATAAGCTCCAAAAAAGACATGTTATATTTGTTGGTTTTGTATGTAGCATCCATACCATCAACACGCGGATAAGTAAGGAGGATATCTTCCGATCGAGGGCGCACCATGAACGCTTGTGTCATCACATTTGTCTGCTCGTCTTGTCGTATCCAATAGATGTAGTTATGCTCTCGAGCAAGGTGTAGGAATTGCTGCATCATGTCTCTAGCATTCATTGCTTCCCTTCTATCCTTTTCCTTGAGGTTGTACAAGTGTATCATATTAGGATGTCATTTCCTTAGTTAATCCTTCTAGACTTTGAGAACTACACGAGAATAATTCTATCTAAATTTCAAAACTAATAACTTTTGATTTAAATTCTGTGATCTTAAATATATTGAGTTTAATTCAAAATTATCTTATGATCCTTATCTGATACAATTATTATTTTTGTAAAATGGACTTGATATCTAAAAATTTTGTTCAATATTTTAAATTGGCAATATGAACTATATTTTACGTATTACTATCAAAGTCGTTCACTAAGAACAATTCTATCTAAATCTCAAAACTCATAACTTGTGATTTAAATTTTATGATCTTTTATTGAGAATAAACTGGATATAACTCGTAAGTTGTACAACTATGATTTTTGTAAAATGGACTTAATAAAAATTTCCGTTTTCTTTGTGCGATGAAGAAAGGAGGAGCGAAAGTGAGAGACGAAGAAAGGAGGAGCAAAAGTGAGGGTTTCTTTGAGATCTTTGAACGCGAAGCAGCGACATAATTTCCGACGGTGGCGAAGAAGAGAGAAAAAATGAAAACCAACGTGTGAGGAAATGAAGAGAGAAAATGTGAGAGAGTGAAAGGATAAGTTTTGGCTGATGAACCGTTGAAGCTAGGGTTTGCGAGGTTTTAATTTGGCTAATGGAGGGATAGTTTTAGAGGATTGAGAGGAAAGAGAGTGACAGGATTGAGAGGAAAGAGAGTGAAGGAAAGAGATGAAACAGTGCTCAACTTAACAAAAAACCCTATAGTGTCTTTTATTACGTCCTCCGTATCAAATTAAATGCAACAGTTCTCTAAAAATAGCTCTTTCAAATTAAATGCAACAATTTTCTTCTTTCAATTTTTGGTATGATTTTTACCCCTTAAATTACCAAAAAGTCCGTATCAAAAAACTAAAAGACATATTATACTACCCAAATCAAATTAATTACAAACCTAATCACAATTAATCAACATAAATATAACCCCTCCATCCCTTTAATACCACCTTCACTCCACCACCCACCACCATTTATCTCTCCTGTCACATCTCCATCCTCTTGCCATCACCATTGTTCTCTCCACCAACACCACCACTACCACCACCATCACAAATCTCGCCAGCGTCCCCCACCAGCATTATCATCACCTTCGATATCCTCCACCAACCACCACCATCATCACATTATGTCTTCAATCTCCTCCACCACCAGCAACCAAAATCCATCAAAAACCTCCACCAGCAGCCAATATCCACCGAAAACCTCCTTTCTTGTCGTTTTCTCACCTCCATCTTCCTTTGTTCTCTCTCCAGTCAAAATCCACCACCAGATCTCTAACCTCCAGCCGAAATCCACCACTAGATCTCCTTCTCTCTCTTTGATTTGTTTCTCTCGGTGTTTTGACAGTGGGTGGTGGTTTTTAGTTGATTTTTGATTTTGAATTTTGGTGTTGGTGGTTTAGTTTCGGTGGTGTTGGTGTTGGTGGTGGTGGTGGTGTTTTGGTGGTGGCGACAATATGTGGTGGTGGTAATTGGTGGTGGTACTTGGTGGTGGTACTTGGTGGTGGTTAATTACACTAAACACTTGTCTTTACCTTAGTTAATCACACACTAAGAAATTTTGTCTAGGTGTCCGTGTCGAGGGAATTGTTGCGTTTAATTTGATACGGAGGAAGTATTAAATTATAAAAGTATATTGCTGCGGGTTTTTTATAAGAACCGCAGCAATATGTTTAATATTATTAAAAAATATAATATTTTAATATATTATTGCGGTTCTTGTCAGAAACCACAGTAATATGATGATTTTATCTTTTTCCTTTTCTTTTAACATGATATATTGCTTCGTATGGGTAAAACCACAGCACACCACCGCAGTAATAATCAAATATTCTACTAGTGAGAGGAGACACGAATGTTGTTACCTCCATGGTTACTTGCTTCAACTGGAGAATTTGATATCTTGCCTAATGGCGCCAAAACATGCCTGGATGCCTGAGCTAAATCTAAGAAACTAAACTACAACCCCATACGGGGGTTAGGCTATGCTAGTGCTAAGCTAGAAAATTAAGAAATGCTAGAGTTCGATGGATTGTGTCTGTGTTTTCTTAATAATAGTTTCTCTATTTATATAGAATCATAACATGTAACTTCCATGCATGGTGGTGAGGAAAAATGTTTGAATCAGATTTCTTTCAAACCTTAACCATAACCTGGCGCTAAATAACTGTTGCTCTTTAATGCACATTTGTCTTCATATTGAACCGTCCTCTGATCATCTTCTTTGTTGTTATTCTTTGAATTTCTTCTCTTGATAATCTTGATAACCTTCCTTTGGATTTTGTTGACTTCGACCTCTGTTGACTTCACTTAATGGGCTTTATACTTCTATTGGGCCCTTATGTTGAAGCACAAATTAAACCTTTTAAGGTTCGATTCAATAATGTACCACAATAAATGTTACTTGACATCCAAAAATGGTAGTAACAAACTACCCTCCTAATTTGTGGAGTGATGCACTCAGCACTACACAAATTATAAGTAGAAATGGACTTCTAATGGTTATAACCAATGTCATCTAGTAGTATTCTGAATGTGACTTCTTCCATTGTTCTAAGGTAATCAATAAATGATCTTTTTGGATGACTAAAAGTAGTTGGGAAGAATAATCTTTCATGTATTCCTTCACCTTTCTTTCTGGCTGTTGTGAAATCTATTAATAAAGTTTCTTCAAGATTCACACTTCCAAGGTTATTTGGTGATAACCAACAAGGATTTATATTGTAGGTCATGAGATCATATCAAATCTGACATGCACATTTGTATTGTACCAAGACTCTTGATGATGATACATCCACCATTTTGTAGACCTTCACCTTCTTTTTAGTTCCTTTGACAATTAACTTTTCAGATAGCTCCAAGGGATGTTAAGACTTAAGATTTCATATCTCTTATGTGATGACTTTACCCCATGATTTACAAACTAGAAGAGACGTCACCTAGTCAGTCCTTTCAAGTTTTGGAAATATCAATTCTTTTACTAGAAGATTTGACCCTATTTGGAAGGCCTTAGATTCTATTTTGCATAATAGGATTGTCTCCAAAGTATTTTTGGTTAGAGGAGGTCTATTTTGCAGAGTTATGCTTATTAAACTCATTCCTATCTCCAAATATGATATTCAATGCTTTGTGGTGGTTCGATCATTTTAATGGGTAAGGCATATCTTTTGGAGCAGGTTGATAAAACATGGGAAGATATATGATTTTGGTTGAAGCTTAAGATCCTTTGGCGATCACCTATATAAATACTTAGGTGCTTTAATTATTTTATAGTTATTTCCTAACCGTTTAATTTCGTGGGAAACTAAAAATAGTTTATTTTAGGGAATACAGTCAATAAATATGCTTATAATTGATTTAATTTGGCGAATAAAAAACTTGTGCTAGAGAAAATTAATCATGTTGATTAAATATATTATTGACAAGACTACCATTTGAGGCAATATTTTTCCATGTGTACTATTATTTATCTTCTTGGAGATAGAGTCACTAAGAATATTTTAATTAAAAACAGTTGTATCTAGAGACACAATTTGAAATGTTCCCCACACAATATTTTTATTATCTCTCTAACTTCTAACTCATACCTTGCAATTTTCCTGATAACTCCAAAGTAATAGTCATCTTATAGGGAGTACTTGAATCTTGTTTCTAGAGATTTCGTTGGTGACTGTCATCCCAAATATATCTCCTATCAACCAGTACAGTGAACATCCATGAAGGGAAGTGTCTTTCTTGGATGAGCAGCTTCCATAATTCACATAAACATTTAAAGTGAATTATTCTCCCTTGAAGTTGTTTGAACCTCTTCCATCCTAACCACTTTAAGGGAGGACTTGGTACTAGAAAGAACTAGATTCTTTGCATACATCTAAATCATTCTTTAAGGTCTTGAGAAGTTAAAGGTGGTGGAGATCTCCTTTCCCCACTTTTTGCAAACTGTTAGTAGTTTGTCTTGTGATTTTTCTTCCAACTTAGGCCAAATGTAGGTGGATAAGATTTTCATGTTAGGACTAACCTTCGTAGCGCTTGACTTGACTACTTCACGGTCTTCTGGCTCTATGACAGGTTTATCTCCAAAAACTGTGGCATCTTCTATATCCATCTGAATCTTTCGTTTATAATAAATAATCCCTTTTCTTCTTCTATGTCATTAAAGGCATAACGATGATTAAAACAGTCATCATCAAATTCAGCTACCAAATTTGCATATGCTTCATTATTCATATTGATTTTTTAAGATGAAAATGTTATGATAGTATGTTATAGCTATGCCTTTTTAAATTATCAAGTGGTTTGTCTAACGATTATTTCTGTAATAACTTCTAGGATTGGTTACTGGTTAAGCATGTTTGACTTTTTAAAGAAATTTTTCCCTTTTTTTATTATCAGTTGCTTTAAGATTATATAAAATAAATCAATTTTTTTGATAAATATAAAGCTTTCTATACCATCTTTTAGGCATTTGTGCTTAAGATCAATTCCTTGAGTCTACTGTTCATTTTAAGAACAATGTTATTTAAGGCCACAAATTTTATATAATCTGGAGATCCATTAACAAATGGGATAACAAAATAAAAATTATTTCATAATGAAATAATCTCATCTAATTATGAACATCTTTTTAAGGAGATATTCACTAACTAAGTTGAACTAAGTTAACAAATACATAGTTTCCTAGACATGTTCTAAATTATGCACTACCATCAGAATTACTGGGAAATTTAAAATACTGCTTGATTTGACAAACATGAAGATGGGAGAAACAGATGATGATTTCAGGCTCCTCGTTTTCATCAATGCCAGGATCATCATCATCTGACTATTCTTCACCAGGGAATAGAGGAATTGTAACAGCCCACACTTCCGAGCGGCTAGCTAAACATACTTAAGATACACTCATTACAATTAATGCTTAATAACCTCGAATTAATAATTACTCGCAGCGGAAACAAAACCTTTTTACTCGATCCTCGACCTGTGGGTTATGGGCCCACAACATAATAACTTCACAACCAATAACAGATTACAATTTACTTTATTCCCAAAACAATATAATACTTAAACACCAAATGAGGACTTTAAATTCAATAACTTATATTCTATATCTAACTTCGAATCTCTAATATATTTAAAATTCCATAATCAACTCTTTACTTTTGATCCACTATGAGCTCCCAATACAAACCTGCAAATTACAGAAGAAACTACAAAACAAAAACAAAACTAAAATGAGCGAAAAACTCAGTAACAGGATCCTATCAACTTTGCCTCGTCTAAAGTCATTAGAAAGTAAGAATTTTGATAGTCTTTCATACCATGATCTAGGAGCTTGCTTAATCCCATAAAGAGATTTATCTAGCTTATAGACATGACTAGGAAGATCCGGATTTTCAAAACCAGGACGTTGTTCCACATAGACGTCTTTAATCAAATATCCATTTAAAAAGGCACATTTGACGTCCATTTGGTACAACCTAAAACCCATGAATGATGCAAAGGCAATCAAAATTCTTATTGCTTCTATTCTAGCTACAGGAGCAAAGGTTTCATCAAAGTCAATACCTTCTTGTTGATTATACCCTTTGGCTACGAGTCTGGCTTTGTTTCTTTTGACTGTTCCATGCTCGTCTAGCTTGTTCCTGAAGACCCATTTTAGTCCAATCACCTTTTGGTTTTAGGCTTGGTCTCGAGGTGCCAGACCTTGTTCCTATGAAACTCATTCAGTTCCTCTTGCATGGCGTTTATCCAGTCAGACTCTAGTAGGGCATCATTGTGATCTCGTGGTTCTGTCATAAACAAAAAGGCGTGGGAAGCACAGAAATTTTTCAGTTGGAATCTCGTTTGAGTTCCATTTTCAATATCACTTACTATTAAATCCAATGGATGGGATTTTAAGTGTTTCCAAGGTCTTGGTTCAAATCTTCTTGTCTCTGCTCCTCCAGATTGAGGAGCTTCATTTGTCTCGTCTACTGGATGAGTTTCTGGTGCCTGTTCCTCCTGTATAACAGGATCAGGAACAGCTATCTCTTCTTCAAAAATATGCTTTTTGTCGGTTCCTACAGGTGTTAGATCCTCATCAATGCTTACTGACTCCTCAAAACGAGTCAGTCCTATTTCAAAGTCATTTTCATGACTTGGTTCCTGCAGAGAGTTAGTTTCATCGAAAATAACATGGACACTTTCCTCAACACACATTATTCGTTTGTTGTAAACTCTATATGCCTTACTACTTAAAGCATATCCAATAAAAACAGCCTCATCGCTTCTAGCATCAAACTTTCCTAAATTGTCTTTACCATTGTTATGTACAAAGCATTTACAACCAAAGATTCTAAAGTATGAGATATTGGGTTTTCTTCCTTTGAGTAGCTCATAAGGGGTCTTCAAGACAATAGGTCTTAGCATGACTCTATTGATTATGTAGCATGTTGATTCACTGCTTCAGCCCAGAAATTCTTCGGAAGGTTGCTTGCTATGATCATTGTTCTTGCCATGTCCTCCAAAGTGCGATTCTTCTGTTCTACCACGCCATTTTGTTGTGGAGTTCTAGGAGCTGAGAAATTGTGATCAAGACCTTCATTTCTGCAAAACTCATCAAATTTGGAGTTTTCAAACTCCTTACCATGATCAGAACGCAAGTGCTTAATTTTAAAACCACTTATTCTTTGAGTTCTTCTAGCAAAGTTAACAAATTCATCAAATGTCTCATCTTTGCTATGGAGAAAAATAACCCAAGTGTATCTTGAGAAGTCATCAACAATTACAAGCACATATCTCTTACCAGATCGACTTTGAATTCGAACAAGGCCACACAAGTCCATATGAATCAATTCAAGGGAACTTTGTTTGCTTACCATTTTCTTTGATTTGAACGAGGATCTAACTTGTTTACCTTTTGGACAGGGTCCACAAACTTCATGGTTTGTGACTTTGATAGTTGGTAATCCAACCACCAAGTCCTTACCACTTAGCTTCTGAAGTAATGCCATACTTGCGTGACCACATCTTTTATGCCAAAGAAGTGGTTCATTGTCGACGACACTTAAACACGTTAGATTGTTCCTAGGAACAAGGTTGAGGTCAACAACGTAGGTATTCCCTTTCCTTGTTCCTTCTAGGATTTTGGTACCTGTTCTTGCATTACTTACTACACAATGTTCATCAGTAAAATTTACACTGTTCTCTTTGTCGCAAAATTGAGAAATACTAAGCAGATTATGTTTTAAACCCTCGACCAAAAATATATTGTCTATGGAATGTGACTTAGACTTTCCTACCTTCCCGTCTGAATCCGATTCAGCTGCGCATTTATGGTACCTGCATTACTTACTACACAATGTTCATCAACAAAAACCTCTTCTGGTTGTTCCTGCTCCTCGTCTGAATCGGATTCTCCCTAGGCAGCTACCATAACCCTTCTCATATCAACTTTTGAGAAAGGTTTTTGTTGTTCCTTTCCCTTCTCCTTGTACTTTCCTTTGCTCTTTTCATTTCACCAGAGAGGGCATTCCTTTATGAAGTGATCCGGACTTCCACACTTGTGACATCTTAACTTTCCTGGCTTTTAAACGTTCTTCCCTTTGTAGTTCTTGTTGAAGAACTTTTTGAATCTTTTCACTATCAGTGCTGCCTCTTCATCATCAGTTTCTGAATCCTCCAGATCATCGGACTTGAAAGCCAAAGCCTTAGGTCTACTAGATTCAACTTCATGAGTTCCTAGATGGATTTCATGAGTCAATAAGGAACCGGAAAGTTGCTCGATATTGAATGTGGTGAAATCTTTTGTTTCAAGCAGGGCAGTGAGCTCCGCCATCCATTTTTCATCCCGAGGAAGACTTCGTAGAACTTTTCGTACTTGTTCCTCGGGAGTAATGATCTTTCCTAGAGATTCAAGTTCATTTATGATGTTGGAGAATCTTGTGAGTATCTCTTGAACAGACTCCTTAGGCTTCATTTGAAATAGCTCATATCTGTGCATGAGCATGTCAATCTTTGATCACTTGACTTCGTTTGTTCCTTCGTGAGTAACTTGAAGAAGTTCCCACATTTGCTTAATTGGCTGATTTGCATCCCATGATTCGATTATGTTCATGGGGACCAAGACCACAGTGGAGAATCCTTTTGGCCAAGTTATTCATCTCCATCTTGTCGAAGTCATCCTTATCATATTTGGAGAGTGGCTTGGGGATTTCTTCACCTTTTTCATTTTTCTCTGTGACTTCGAAGTCACCAATCTCTATTACTCTCCAACTTGATAATTTTCGGCCTTGATAAATATTTCCATACGATTCTTCCAGTATGGATAATACTTGTCATTAAACATTGGAGGACACTAAGTTGAGTAACCTTATTCCAATTTTTCTCCCGATGTGTTCATCTTTTCCAGGAACTAGCTCCTTAGTGTTAACTGATTTTGGAGGAACTATAGGCTTTGATACCAATTGTTAGTCTTGGACGAACACTTAAGCAACTACAAGAGGGGGGGGGGTGAATTGTAGTTGAAGAGATTTTCAAACTTTTTGCGGAAATAAAGAATGATTAAGTAAGAAAGAAATAATTGCATGAAATAAGAAAGAACTAGGAACACGAGATTTTTACAAGGAAAACTCCTAGGCCCAATAGGAAGAAAAACCTTGACCACGAGGGATTTTAACTCAATTCTCTTTAATAACTTTTAGGCCAAAAGACTCTCTTTTGTACAACCTAAACTTGGACCAACTCTGTTCCTCTAGGAACTGGTTCCCTGTCAGCATGTTCCCCACTAGTACAGAAAAGGCAATTTGCGTCGGATGTGAGGCGCCTATTTGCGTCGGACCCGGGTGCGACGACAAAGCCATCGACGCAAATGACTCAGATACGATCTGCGTCGTATATAGAAACGACGCAGATATTTTATCTATTTGCGTCGCACGTTGTATACGATGCGACGCAAATTGCTCTTCACAGTCCACAAACTACAAACTATAAGGGGAATTTGCGTCGCACATCGCATAGAGTGCGACGCAAATCATACAAAAAAATAGAACCTGCGTCGTACAGTACTGAATGTGCGACGCAAATTTGTAATTTTATTACAAAAAAAATTTCATATTCAAATAAAAATGAAATACACAGAAGTAATTTTATATACAAACAAGAAATACAAGAACAAAACCATTGATGCATTAATCTGAATCCAAAGAAGTACAAGAATGAAATGAGCGAGGAACGCAAATCTGAATCGAAATTACAATAAAATACAAGATTGTTCTAACTAAATCGAATTAAGGAGCGAAATATAAAGTTTATTAGTGCTCGTTGCAATGTTTCGTGAACCACCAAAACTGCATTCTAGATCTGTTCGTGGCTGCTGCCGCTACTGTTGTTGTGGGCGCTGCTGCTGCCGCTCTAATTCAATCTTCCTCCTCATGCTGCTTGTGTTTTTTAAACGAAAAAAAATGAAAAAAATGAAAAAAATGAAAGGTCATCAGTAGAAAGTTTTTAGTTTTTAGATCTAAAAATGAAAAAAAGCATTTTTTAGATCGAAAAATTAAAAATGAAAATCAAATCTAAAAATTGAAAAAAAAGAAACCTAAACGAATCAGCACAGGAATGGCGATTTCTACTAAAAAACCCTAAAAAAATCGTACCTGTGTAGTCGCCGAAAAAAAAATAAGACACCATCAGTAGAAAGTTGTGCGACGTGATTATCCTTGTGAAACCCAAGCTCAGACATGTCTTGCTTTGCCATTAAATTCCTGCATAAACACAACTACATTCCTCAGAAAATTTCAAAGAAAAGGGAATGAGAAAAAAAAAATCGAAAAATTCTATCCTTGTTGTTGTCGTTGCCGGAGTTTGACCCGGAGAAGACGGACGGAGATGGCCGGCGAACAAACTGAAATCAAGCGACGAACGCAGATGGCCGGAGAAGACGATCGCTGCACACCTTGGCGCTGAGTTGAGAGAGAGAGAGAGGAAAGGAAGAGTCGCTGAGTTGAGAGAGAGAGAGGAGAGGAGAGGAGAGGGAGAGGCCCTGAGTTAAGAGAGAGTGAGAGAGGCGCTGAGTTGAGAGGCGTGTGAGGGTTTAAAGAATTTAGGGTTAGGTGGGCGCGGATGGATTATTATTTTGGAAGCCCAATGTGCGTCGGATGGAGGCCTATGTGCGACGCAAATTGGGCTTAAATCTCCAAATTGAGAAGCGCCATTTGCGTCGCACGCCTAGCTAGGTGCGACGCACAAAGCTAATCTGCGTCGCACTTAGATAAAGTGCGACACATATAGCTCGTATGCTGATATGAATATTGGTGTTTTGCGTCGATTGCTCTTTGGCCTACGACGCACAAAAGTAATTTGCGTCACTTTCGTGTCTATGCGACGCAAATGTGGGGACGCAAATCATGCTTTTTCTACTAGTGCCCCCCGAACAGTTGACTTCTCCCTTGACTTCACTCAAAGTCTTTTCTCTTTCTCTCTTCTCTTTCTCTTTTCTCTCAAAAATGATTACAGACTTAGATTCACTCAACCCAATCTATAATACATCAATTTCTAAGAAGAAGAAAATCGAATGTACTTTCTCTAAGAATATTACATAAAATTCTGAAAGTATATTTCAAGATCATTACAAAACTCTATTTGTAGGGACCTTTTTCTTCTCGTATTCTTCTCCACGATCTTCTCAAGATCTTCTCCATTATCCCACGTAGCTTTAGCAACTTCTCCACAATATGTCCGTTGATAATTCCGTTGGCAGTTGGCTTCCTTAAACGTAGCCACTTATCCACGTTCACATGCCTTAAAAATAGAGTGGTTGTTGTGGTTCCTAAAATGTAGGAACTACCTCAACGTTCTATTTTTAAGCGCATCCTTAGGTTAGTGATTTGCGGCTCCTAGATTGTAGGCAACCGAAAGATGTTGCACACACACTAACTCAACACAATATTATGGAACCTTAATATATTTAATTTTGTTACATCCATAATATTTACCGGATATCACAAATAAGTTATAAACAACTTAATCTTGATTAAACACTTAATCAATTCTTCATAAGTTATTTAACATGTTATTTGTGAAATCTAAAGATAACTAAACTAATTAAAACTAAAAAGAATAAATCAAACAAAATAAAATAAACAAAGCTAGAAAAATAAATCTAAGACATATAAAAATTACTTCTAACATAATAAACTAAGAACCGGATTAATAAACTAAAATCATGTAAACTTTAATTATATGTCATTATCAAAATAGTGAAATAACAGTAGTGTTAACCCTTGTTCCCTAGGATCTCCAGATTGGATCTTTGGATCCTTTCCAAAGAGTTTTGTAACCTTAGACCACCACTTCTTCATCTCTTCATGTTTGAATTCCTCCCAATCCTCTTGTATTATGTCCATGTTGAACCGATGTCTCCAACATTCCCCAAGAAAAGGCAAGAGAGGTATTTGTTGGTTAGCCATGTTTAATAATTCTTAGGCTTTGACGATGAAACAAAGATGTTGGAGGAAAAAATATCAGAGTTAGAATGATGTATTTATAATATAACCACTATAATTATCTCGATCTTTTAGGATACGAGAGGAATAGGCAGTTAGATGGCCAAGTGACATGTTACATAATTTTTTAACCACCCTCAACCATTTTAAGTTAAGGTCTTAGTGGATAAAATGGGTTTGTCCAATAACCCCTCAATGTGTCACTTCATTTTTTGGGATTTGCCATCAATGGTTGTGTAGTTTGGAAGATAATTATTATTTTTGAAGTAACTTTTTAATTTTAAAAAATTTAGTATCCCAAGAGACACTCCATCCTTTTTCATTTTAGTTTAGGCAGTTGAGTACATTATTTGATTTGACAGTTTATTTTTTGAAATAGAATTTAGTTTTAAGCAATTTTTATTGAACAAATGAATAATAAAAAAGTGGAATAAAGTAACAAAAATTCGAACAAACGATAAAAAGACATATTTCATTAATAATAAAATTTTACAACCTAGAGTAGAGATTTTTACATTCGAATAAAATTTCCAACTTATTGTTTAGAATTTCTAAATTCTAAACTTCTAGGCCTAAATTTCTATTATGTCCTTTAGAGATGGAGGTCTGTCAATGTTAGAGTCCTCTTCGGAGCCTGAAGCAGGACCATCCTCATCATCATCCCCAGAAGGTGCAGAACCACTCTATCCACTGGAGGTCTCCTCAGGGAAGTCTGAGAGCCTCATCCTCTTGGCAGAGGGTTCATCATCATCATCATCATTAGACTTAGGATCTGATGCTGAAGAGGCATCCTCCTCCTCTTCTTCCTCTTCTTCTTTCTCTCTTTCCTCCGATATTTTTGGAGGAGGAAAGAAAGGCTGGTCAGCCTCTTATGGCTTGACCTCTTGGGGTCTAGTGATATTAGACTCTGTTGACGGTTGGGGAGCGTCCATTTTTGGAGAAGAAAGTTTTTTTTTGAAGGTATTGGGAGATGAAAGGTTTGGAGGTGTTTGATCAAGAGATGAGTAATGTGTCATTGTTATTACACTTACCCCTCTTTATAAAGAATTTTTTTTACTATCTCTTGGAAAAAAAGTCACACATCCTTTGGAATGAGCTTTTTTTACATGACTTCATGACCTTGCATTTTAATATATTAAAACCTGGCTTTAACATGACCTAATGAAATATGACCCAAAATAAATAATACCACGCGTCATGCACGTGTTTTCTTCTTTTATTGTTTCATTTTAATTGTCTTCCCCGTTAATACCTTTTTCAAGGATTTTAGGAAAATTTAAGATTTCTCATACACTTTCATCACTTTTCTTTACAAATTCACAACCATCATCAAACTTCAATTCACAATGCCTAATGAAAGAGTTCGTGAAGATGAGATTCGTGAGGCACTCGCTAAAAAATGTGACACCATGCAATTGAAGCAGCTGGTCAATTATGCAATGCCATAAGAGTGAACCTTGCGACTTATAAATCTTAAGTATTCTAGTACGTAAACAGACTCACTGATCCTAACATTTGATTAGAGGATAGAATTGCCACTATTGGTCCCTGCTTTCCCTTCAAGATTTAAAAACCAAAACGCCAAATAGTCTTAGAGAAACAATGTTATCTGTTCTTAGACCATATTATCTTAGAGGATTACAAGCTCTGAACACTCCACTTTGCTCAAAAAATCCTCCTAAATTTGAATTTGCCTTTAGCTAACAAGCCTTTTAAAGGTTGGATTTCAGGGGTCGATACAAGAGCATGGTTTCTGCGAATGAAACCTTTTCATGTCAAGTGGTCCAAGAACAAAATATTTCCTTTATTGAGACTAACTTCTTATGAAACCATTCCCTTCGACGTGGCTATGCACACTGCTTAACTAGCTTGTTGGAACACTGCCATCAATTTCTTCTTGTTTCGATCGGGACAATAATGACTATGCTCTAGCTGATATTACCTTCATCACTGGGACTTCTCCAACAGGTAAATATGAAATTGACCTTCCTATCTTTCACCATGTTAAAGAACATAATAAGTTATATAGTCAATGTTTATCAACCTTTTCGCCAAATTGCTAATCCTACTTCTAGTGCCAGGAAAGAGGAAGTACTTTTCCTTACTTTTGCCTTTTCAAAACTAATGATGTCTAGAGCTGAAGGAGTGGTAACATTATGGCTATCTCTAGCTATTAACATCTCTTCTACTTTTGAATAAATAGCTTTGGCTCCTGTGTTATTGGGACAACTTCATAGATGTTTGTTTAGGAGTAGAGAATCCTTTAATGTTTTTGGGATTCATACCTCTGAGTCCCCTATATTTTCTACTAACAAGGGATTTGGATCCCTATGGCTTTTGACTTGTTGGGCCATATGTATCAACCTTGTTTGAGGGTTCTCATTCCCCCTTCTTCTTTTGAAGCTTCTAAAGGTTCAAAGGAGGATGATCTTTCTTTTGGTCTCATTTTGTTTCTTTCTAGTCTTGATGACTGTAGTTATTATGGTAAGGTTAGCTTCAATCTTGTTTCTCCAAATGAGGTTTGGCATCCAAGCTTGGTTTTCTTGTACTTCTTGCTTTTAAAGTCGAATCGTGGTATCTAGAACATATTCGATGCAAAATGACAATTTCTAAAGCAATGCCTGCTTGGCTACAATCCCTTGACATCCATTGTAGTTCCTTAAGGAGTGGAAACTTTTTAAGTAGTGCTCTTAGGTCTAGATCAGATTTAATAGCTGTTGAGCCTGAGTATTTTGGCTTTGAAGCCTACGATCCACAACCGATAGCTAGACAATTCGGATCAGTCCAAATGCTAGATATACGTTAATTCTTGACTCGCAATGATCCTTCGACTTCAAGGGGTCGTTTTGAAGAGGGTAAAGCCCTTCAAAGTAAAACTCTTAACCTTACTTCCATGTCCGTTTCTCCTTGGAAATGGATCACCAAAGCTATTCGAGGTTTTCATTTGTGGTGGGATCATGTATTCCCGGATAACTCGACATGTTCTTATAGTCTGGCCCGCTTTGAGAACCAACTTTTCTTAGGATGTAAGTAATTTCTTTCCTCAGTTATTTTTATAATTTCTACTAGAAATGAGCATTACTAAATCTTCCTTGTACTTTTTGTTGCCTCTTAGCTAAAGATGTCAAGAAAAAGCTAAGAATGCCTAATGGCATGCATGGAAACAGATTCTAGATATGACAAACTCTATTGGGCCACTATAGACGAAGGAGTCCAGCCTCCCGCTTCTTCTGAGGATGAAAATGCTGCTTATGATAAGGGGTCTTCCTATGGAGATGTCTAGACTGTAGAGGACATTAAATCCATGAGGCCAATGGAGCAGATTGACCCTTTCAAAGAGCTGGAAAAAAGAGAGATTACAATTGCCTCTCTGCTGCCAGACCTTCAAGACATTCCAGCTGGAAATGGCCTAAGTTGAAAGCTTCTTCTGAGGCACAACAGTATGTAATCTCTTCTGATGAAGATGATGTTAATCCAATATCTCAATTTTTTTCCTAAAAGAAAACTCCCAAGAGTCAAAACAATTAAAAACACCATCCTTACTCTTTTTAGAAGAAGTTTTCCTCTTTTGTTTGGAATATTGACTATTTAATCTTAGGTTCTTCCGCTGTTAATGACATTGACCTGAAGACTCCCACTGATCCTTCTTCTGAGAAGTCATCACTTGTTAGCTCTGATAGCCCTTCTCAGCTTGGGTGGTAGCTCTGCTAGCCATTTCTTCAAGCGATGCTGCCCACCAGTTGGAACATATGGCTACTCTCCCTCTGGAAGGAAGTGTTGCCCCACATTTAGAAGATGTTGATCATCTCCAAGTGGATTCTCCTCACAACGACTCATTTCATCAGTTTAAAGAATACCCCTTGGTGCCCGATCCTTTAAATGTTGGAGCTCCAAGCCCAAATGCGGATTCAAAAAATTTCAAAGTAATGACTTCTATTGCTGGGAGTAAAATCCCAGAAGATGTTATATCTTTAGAGGTCACATCCGTAAGGAGCAACAATGAGCTTTTAATTACCTCTGTGTGCAAAGGTTCTTCATCAACTTCACAATCTACTCGTGGAACTAATTTTTCTTTCTTCCTCGTGGATTCATTTTAGACTTCCTCTATATGGGTCCATGTTCTCATGATACCGGACTTCACTCTCTTACTAACTTGACTTCTCTACTTTATGATGCAGAGCGAGGCACTCAAGAAGCAAGTGTGATGAAAGAGTTTGATGGAGGGAAATAACCTAATTTGCAAATAGCTATGATTGTGAGGCATCAGCCTGCCACTACTGCTAATTCTTCCAGTGACCAATCTTCTGACATATGAGATAGGAAGACGGAATATGGAACTCTGCTTGACCTTAATAGATAACCCTTATGATCAGGCTTATGCAAAGACACTTAAACAGATCTTGAAATCCCTAATTTCTCAAGGTTTTAAGTATTGGATACCTTGTCTTGACTATGTCAAAGAGACCCTTCTTCCTCAACAATGTAATGCTGAAATCAGAGTTCAATCTCCAAGTTCTCAGCTCAAAAACTTCAGGATGAGGAAGCCTCTTTGGAAACTTAAGCCAAATCCTTCAAAAACTTCAATAAACAGATTCTAGATTCTATGAGTTCTTTTGATCAGAAACTGAAGCTTCTTTATGAGGAAAGACAATCCTTACAGAATCGCCTGGATGAGATCAATAAAGAGGAAATCAATGTCATTAATGAGAAGTCTTCACTTCCGAACTCCATTGATACTGAAGAGAAAAATTGCACCGGCCAAGGACGAACCAAACTTGCCAATTTAAGGCAAGAGATATTCAAAGATATGGATGTACAACATAGCTTGATTCTCCATAAGGAAAAACTTTGTAATGCTTGGTCAGCCGTTAAAAACCTTAGTTTAGCCGTTAGACAATGTTGGAATGTTCAGGACATAACATTTTATGATGTTGTAATTTTAGTAGTCCTTTATTGTTTGGAACCATTCTGCATGTTTTTGTTGAAATAAAGCATAATGTTATTCCCATATGGATAGGTGATATTTCTTTAGAAATTTATCATTCAACGCGCTATCTTTTATGTTACCATCTATATCCTTTAGCACGTATGCATTTTCGGACATTTTCTTGTAAATGATAAAACGACCTTGCCACTTAGGTAACCATTTCTCTAATTCTGGATCTTTATAAGCTGCTTCTAGTAGAAACATTTTCCAACCTTTATCATTCTATTGAAATCCTTTAGGCACTACCTTTTTGTTGTAGGCCCTAGCAACCTTTTCTTTTTGGATTCTCATTTTGGCTATAGCTTCTTCCTTAGCCTCTAGAGCAACCATAATTTCAATGTTCATTGCCTGTGAATAGTTATCTCTTGATAATCCCATTTGTTGGGCCACCACTAGTACACAATCGACGATTTGCGTCGGATGCGAGGTACCCTGGGTCCGACGGCACAGGCCTCGACGCAAATCAAGATATAGGATCTGCGTCGGATAACGACGCGACGCAATTCATTAGCTATTTGCGTCGGGCCCTGCCTACTATGCGACGCAGATGGAGACACTAAGCCAGCAAGCCCAGACTAATGTGCGTCGCACATTAGTCAATGTTTGACGCAAATTCCAAATTTTTTTATTTTTAAAAAAGCCCATTGCGTCGGACTTTGTCTTGCATCCGACACAAATGGGTAAATTTTTGTTAAAAAAAAAATTCTGGCATACAAGAATGAAATACAAGAATGGAATACAAACTGAATATATACAAATTTAAACTTAAAATACAAGAATGAAATTTCTGAATGAGATACACTGCCCAGAATTTGTGTGATACAAAATTAAAGAATGAAATATAATTTTTTTTTTCGATTAACAATGATTATATTCATTGTGTAAATTAACCTCACAATATATTTAACCAATAAATCAATAATTCATCGACCACACAACAGATTCAACCAATTGTAGTCTAAATCAACAAATTTACAATAAAATTCATAGTACAAAGTAGCCTCAGATTTTTTCCAAATAAAAATATCATCAACCACACAACAACAACAACAAATTCAATCAATTAAACGCTAAAATGAAGACGAGAAACGAAACTATAATTTTTTTTTTTTCCAAAAAAGGATACAAAATTCACCAACACCACAAAAGATTCAATCAATTAAGGTTTAAAAACCACACGATTTTCAGATCTAACAAAATTAAGAATATATACAAAATAACCTAAAATAATTTAAAGAATATATACAAAATAAAAAAATAAAAAAATAAAATTAAGAAACTAAAAAATTAGATCTAACATACAAAAAATAAAACACCAAAAAAAATCAGTTATAACTTATCGTTCTTCTTCTCGTTCGAACCATCTCGCTCTTCTTCAATTATCGTTCATAAACTTCTTCATTTATCAAATTTTCTTGAATTCTCGTTCTTCTTCTATTCCATTTCATTCTTCTTGGATTTCTGGATATTCGGACCTCTCGTTCATGAATTCGAGAAAACACTCCTTAATATAACATCAGTTCATTAGCTATAAAATCGTTGAAGAGAACAATCATTCATAAACCATAGAAGTTGTGAGGGAAGAGAGAGGAGTGGGGTTTGAAGAGAAGCGGCTGAGAAAGAGTTCGCTGAGAATTAGGGTTGAGTTGAGAGAGAGAGAGAGAGAGATAGAGAGGCGCTGAGAATTGATAGGGAGAGGCGCTGACAATTAAAAAGGAGGGAGAGGCGCTAGGGTTTTTGAAATAATAGGGTAGTGGGCCTCGTGGCCTTAATATCTGCGTCACACATTTAATGGGTGCGATGCAAATTGGGTATTTTGCAACGCACCTAAAAGACGTGCGACACAGATAGTTTGAAAAAAAATTTCGCTGTAGAGACGATTTGCGTCGTATGAGTCAGGGTATCGACGCACATTTTGCTTTTGCAACGCACGTAAGGCATATGCGACGCAAATAGGGCATATCTGGTGCTTATGTACCCATGTTGTGTATCGCACTTCTCTCTACGGGTGACGCAAATCGTCCTTTTTCTGCTAGTGCACCCTTGATAATCTTACATTCACTTCAGTTGGGATGATTGAAGTGTGCCCATAAACTGGGTTAAATGGGATAACTATTGTTGCTTCCCTTTTAGAGGTCATGTAGGCCCATAGGGCATATAATAACAAATCATCCCATTTTCTTCGATTGTTATCGATTAGTTTTGAGATCCCTATAACTATGATCTTATTGGCAGCTTCAGCTTGACCTTTTGCTTGATCATAGAAAGGTGTTGAATGGAACTTGGTGATCCCGAACTAATTGAGGTAATCCAGCAGGTCAGGATTCCTAAATATTATGGCTTAATCAAAGGTGATAGTTTATGGAATTCCAAATCTTGTAAATATTTTCTCTTCCAAGAAGTTAATTACAACCTGGGTATTGATCTTGTTGAAAGCCTGAGCCTTTACCCATTTAGTGAAGTAATCAGTCACCACTAGAATGTATGAATGGTTCTTAGAAGATACAGGGTTAATTTCCCCTATGACATCTACTGCCCATCCTTTGAAGGGATAAGGTTTAAGAACGTATTTAAGTTTTGAGGTTGGTTGCCTACTAATGGGTCCAAATCTCTGGCATCTTTTTTAACCTTGAGCATAATCTATAAAAATCTTTTCTCATGGTTGGCCAATAGAAACCATGCTCGTGTAACAACCATCTAATTTTTAGGCCGTTTTGATGAGTTCCAAAAATCACTTGGTGGATCTCCGGAATGTGGGTTAAAGCTTCTCCAACTCTCACACATCTTAACAGTAATCCTTCTGGATCCTTTTTGTGTAGTTTACCAAATTGTATACAGAACTTAGTTGCTGCCATTTTGACTCTATTTGGCCCTTTTGTCCCAATACTAGATAATTTCATCTCTCCAGTCCTTTTCCTCTCTTAATATTAAGATTCTATAAAGTTCCAATATACTTTTTGATCCTTTCTTATCAGTCTCCCTGATGTGCTCTAGAATTTTCTCCTGGAAAATGATACTTCATTTTTTTGAAGGTATCTCCTCTTAGTAGAGCCTATTTGTGACAACTGATCTGCTATTTTATTTTCTTCTTTGGAAATGTGTTTGAAAGTGATTTCCTTTAATTGTTTACATATTTTTTGTGCTTTCTTTCCACACTCATGTGATACTAATGATATACTATTGGATTCTTTATTGATTTGGTAAATGACCAACTGGGAATCCCCATATATATTTGCTCTTTTATCCCCAAATTCTAGGAGCATCTCTAGTCCAATTATTAAATCTTTATATCCAACTCTATTGTTGGTACATGGACCTTTGAGGTTAGGATCCTGCCAAGAGATAAGATATATATTCCAGCTCCTGCTATATCACTAATGCCGGGCCCATCAAAGAATAAGGTCCATGGAAGGACATCTTCAACAATCATTCCCGAGTCACAACAAGGATGGATTGCTAAGAAATCAGCAAGAGCCTGACCTTTTACTGCCTTTTGTGGCACATATATTAGATCAAATTGTAGTATATAAACTTCATTTTCTTAACCTTCCTTTTATAAAAGGTTGGGATATCATATATTATATAACATCTGTTGGAGATACTACTTCTACTGTAAACGCCATGAAATAATGTATGAGTTTAACTGATGCATCATATAAAGACAAACATCATTTCTCTGTCATGGTATACTTTTTTTCTGTATCATGCAGGATTCTACTTAGGTAGAATGTGGCATGCTCATGTCCTTTTTCATTTTCCTGACTCAAGAGACTACCAATGAAATCTTCACAAACAGACAAATACAATCTTAATGGTTTCCATTTTGCCTTACAGGAATCAATACATGAGGACTTACCGAATCATGTTTGATTTGGTCAAAGGCCTTTTAATGTTCCTCTTCCCATTTGAATTATGATTCATGTTTTAATCTTAGTAGAGGTGGATTTTTTTTAGTTTTCCAGCTAAATTAGCCATGAATCTTCTAAAATAATTAACTTGTCTAAGGAATCTTTGTAATTCCTTTTTATTAGAAGGTGGCTTGGCGACCAATACTGTTTTTACCTTATTCTGGTCAATTTTCATTCCATTCTTGTGAAAGAGAAATACTAAAAAGATACTAGCTTTAACTCCAAATGCATATTTGAGTGGATTCATTTTCAGGTGATATTATCTCATTCTGGTGAATGACTTAAGCAAATGCTCTCTATGTTCCAAAAAGTCGTTTGACTTTACAAGTATGTCATCCACATAAACCTCCATGAATTTTCCAATCATGTCCTTAAAAATTGCGTCCATTGCTCGCTAGAATGTGGCTCCAACATTTTTTAACCGAAATGGGATAGCCACATATTCAAATAAGCCCAATGACTTTGGACATATAAAGGTTATTTTGTTACAGTCTTCATGTGAAATCCTAAATTGGTGATATTCTGCATAACCATTCATAGAAGATATATATTCATATCTTCACTAGTAGAATAAATGTTAATTGTGGTGGTCATTAAGTGTCCTATTGCTGCGGTTTTGGCCACGCAATAATTAAGGATGCTTCAATAGGTAATTACCTACCTATTGTTGCGGTTCTTACCTAAAATCGCAACAATAGGTATTTTTTTAATAAAATAAAGGAAAAACTATGCAAATAGCACAAACTATTAATTTGGTGCAGAAAATAGCGGGAACTAAACAAGGTATGATGCCCAACACGAACTTTATGGCATGAGTGTATGAATCAACATAAACAACGATTTTGGCATAGCTCCACATCACAAACTTTAAGGCTTAGATAAACGAATCTCAGGCAAAAATTGTCATGTATGTTGACTCGTGCACCTATGCCAAAAAGTATATGTTGTGCATCACACCTCGTTTAGTTTGTGCTCTTTTGTGCAACAAACCAATAGTTGGTTTTATTTGCGCTAATTTTTCGTAAAAAAATGAAACCTATTGTTGGTTTTGGTAGAAACATCATTTTTTTAGGATAAAAAATGAAACCTATTGCTGCTGTTTTTGATAGAAACAACAGCAATAGGTGACCGTGGAGATTTTTTTTTGTTAGCTCGTAAGGAAAATGTTGGAAAAATACAAATAAACATACTAAAATCTCATCAACAACAAATCACGCCACCATAATGTACATATATATATATGGTCGAAAATAAAATTCATTATATACAAAATAAAAATCAGTATATAAAAAAACCTACAAAAAAAATATAAAAACTAACAACGAAATATGCAAAATAAAAATCAGTATATACAAGATAAAACACCAATTACAAAAAATGTAAAAAATATATAAATCAAAGTAAATTATCAGATAATTAATCAAAGTAAAAAAATCGAACTACCGTTGTCCGACAATAAGAAAGAACGACAATCTGGTTATTTTTAGCCAAGAATTAGCGTCAATTTCTTTACCACATCTGATCGTGAATCAGTAAATTTCACTCAAATATGATCATATAAGTAACCAGTATGTAATTAGTAAATGTTCAATAATCTAGTACAAATATATAGGGAGGACGATCTGCTGTAGTGAAGGAGATGGGAGGAGCGTGGGACGATCTGGCGGTGCGGCGTCGGAGATTCTTCCTCCACAATCGATCTAATTTGATCTACTCCAAAACTGATCTCTGGTTTCTCGATCTGAATCTGTGTGTGGATTGTTAAGAATTGTTGAAAGATTATTCTTGAAAACTGACTTACTTGAAAGAGATGAATTTGAACTAGTTCTTGAGATACTATTTTCTATTGATGGTGGTGAAGATGATGATGTTGAAGTACTGCTTGTTGCTACTTCGATGTTAAACCTTCCCAAAAGGGAAGGTTGAGATTCCATAACCGATTGATCTCTTTCTCTCTCTTCTCAGTGTCATCTTTTGCAATTTTTCGATCGTTTTTGAAAAACCCTAGAAATTTGATGCCATTGAGAAAGCGATTTTCGAGCTTCGATCTTCGCGAAGAAGCGAAACAAATTGGAGATATTGACTGAATTTCAAGGAGGTAATGTGTGTGTGATTGAGGTTTCTCAATCGTAGTTGAGAGATGCACTGGCGATGTAGATTTAAAGGAAGAAGTAACAGAGGATTACTGCATTAAGTAATAATATTATCTGGTTCCCCATGAATTTTCAACCGTCCGCGGTGAACCTTCGAAGAATCGAACTTGTTTCATAGGCGGCGAACAATTGAAACTTTGAACCGTCCGTTTTCTTTCTGCGACGCCGGTGAGGAGGAGCGAAAGTAAGAGACGAAGAAATAAGGATCGAAAGTGAGGGATGGGAGTGAGAGAATTGAGAGGGAGAACTGAGAGGTGAGGGAGGCGCGGGTTAGATTTAGGGTTTAGTGATGGAGGTGCGACTCAAATATTGTTATATAATATTGAAGCCTTTTATTGTTGCGGTTTATTTAAAGAAATCACAGCAATAGAATAAATTGTTAATATTTTAATCTATTAGTGATTAAAATTTAATATCTTAATCTATTATTGCGGTTTTAAGTGGGAACCGCAACAATATATCTGGTCAGACTACTCAATCAATTTTGAAAATTTTCCGTTGACGTCTATTGTTGGGGTTTTCACCCAGAACTGCATCAATAGGTTAATTTTCGATTTTTTCTTTTCTTTTGACGTGGTTTATTGTTGCGTATGGGTAAAACCGCAACAATAAGCAATTATTCTACTAGTGCTTGATGTTATATCTATTTGCATATCAGCTACTAGCATGGGATATTGATCTTTAGGTGTAGCTTTATTTAGATCCCTAAAGTCAATGCAGATTCGTATTATGCCATTTTTCTTAAATACTTGAACTATGTCGGAGATCCAGCCAACATATATGGCAAGGTCGTATGAACTTTGCCTTGAGGAGTTTATCTATCTCCTCTTGTATAGGTTTTGTTAATTCAGGCACCAGTCTCCTAGGACTTTGTGCCACAGGCTTAAATCCGTCCTTGATAGGCAGTTTATGCTCTACTAGTTTTCTATCAATGCCAGGCATTTCATGATGTTCCCATGCAAAACATTCTTTAAACTCTATTAGAATTTCTATTATTTCCTGTTTTTCTTGGTTAGTGAGGAGCTTGCTTATGTAAGTAACACATGGGTTTTTATTATTCCCTAAATTTACTTCCTCTAGTGGATCATGAAACTCCTATTTAATATTCTCACTTTTCTTCCATACTTTTTTCCTCCTCCTCTTTAAAGGATTCAGTTTCGCATAAAGTTTGAGCAACATTAGAATTTATATGAAAATCCTCTTGGTATTTTCTAAAAACTAAATCTTTCATTACTTGATCAACAATGGGGATGAACCCCTTACAACCTTCTTCTTGGTTGATAAACATAATAAACTTTCTATAAAAAAAAAACATCTTAACTCTATAAACTAATAAGAGCTAAGGGGTTGATCATAGTCTAGCGCCTGTTGAGCAGATTCATATTTTGATTGAATGTCTTCAACTTCTGGGATGTCCTTGACTTCTTCAATGAGGATTGCACCTGAGTCTTATATCTCTTGGTGAGTTTGTGACTCAAGTTGTAGAGAAACCTCAATTTGAATAGGAGAAACTGACTTTAAAGAGTCCTTAATAAAAACAGAATTAGGAGATGTAATTAGACAAACGTCCTCATCTGGTTGAACCATTTCATAAGTGTCACCATTCCACAAAATTAAAACTTGGTGGGGTGATGATGGAATAGCATAGTTATGGTGTAACCAATATCTTCCTAAAATTGCATTATAATTAGTGTCGCTTTCGACTATGAAGAAACCAGTAAAAGTAGTTTTAGTTCCTACTCTAATTTTTAAGATAGTCATTCCTTCAACTTGTTCTAACAAACTAAAGAAATCGGTTATTTTGATTTGTATATTATGTAAATCCCTTCTGGTTTTTCCTAGCTTCCTAAATACATAGAGTGGCATAATATTAACAGTCCCCCCGATTTCCACCAATGCTTTGCCTAAATGAACTCCCTCAAAATCAACAAATTTAGAAATAAAGCTTTACTGTGCCTATTGTTGACATTAATTGACCTAAAGATATGGTTAATTTCTCTAACTTAGCTTTTAGAGATGTCTTATTAGGCACTTTCTTGTGAGGTGCATTTAAATAACATGACAAACTTCAGGAAGAAGAGACTTTAATTTTACCTGCCCTCTCTTCTTTGTCAACTTCATTTGCCCATGATGTGGTGTTAGTATAGAGTTCTGATTGATCTTCTGACTTTTTAAAGTCTATTGGTAGCATGACCATATTACACGCACATTTTGGCTCTCTCCCATTTCTGCATGAGGCTCATTCATTAGCTGGTCTGTTAGATGTGATCAATGAGAGAACCGGATATCCCACTCCAAGGCACGGAAACTACGCTTTCCTATTAGTTTAATTTCGCCCCTCTAGGAATCACCGATTATCACGAAATAACTAATGAGATACAATGGAGAGAACAATCCACTTAGATGATCTTCTAAGTGAATCAACAAGAACTTGTGTTTTGTGTATGTGAAGAACACTCAAGAGAAGGTTGCAAGGTTTCTCTTAAGCAAAGCAAGAAGACTTTTAGAATATAGAAAATCTGATTTTCTTCTAACCCTTTACTCATAGGAATCCCAAGTTTATATAGGAAGAATAAACCTTTCATTGACTAGAGTAGTTAATCCATAACCCCCATTTTAATCACCCATCAAAGGCCTTTAATCTACTGATTTAAGGACCTTAAAGGTCATTAAAATGAGACCATAACATCACAACGGATATAAACCGTCAAGGCATCTTTTCACGTTCCTAGGCAGAAGGCAGGTCGCGACTCGCGAGTTGCGAGGCGCTGGTCGCGACTCGCGACGGCCCTTCTGTCTCCCTTGGTTTATCAACGTGATTTTGCCACTTGATGTACTCTAATCTTTTGCATACTAGACCTCCTCCTCTTCTAGTACATCCCATATGAGTTCAAACCCATTACCCTATAAATGTTCCAACAATCCTCCTCCCATTTATAGGGTAATGTTGAAAAGTTTTTCAACTTGCTATAAATCGCAAACACCATGTTCATGCATCATGGAAATATCTAACGATTGAATTTCCATTTAGTAAAAGTAATCTTTACAATAATTTAGATCATAATGATAGACAAAGCTTTGAATCATATAACCATTACAAATTATTGAAGTTACTAATACACACAAACATAAACTAGGTTCTTAAAACCTCCGACACCTATGAAGCCTTGGTGTCCATATCCATTCATAAGCATTCCAAGTCAAGCCAAGACTTGATGAAGCGGCCAAACTTCTAGCTTTCATAGGTAAATCTTTCCGAACATGCTCCTACAATTGAGCATTTTTATCAAAGATTTATTAAGAATAAAATTCAACCTCTTTATCATTGTAGCAACAAGCACTAACCTCGGGATGTATTAAACAAGTGCTCCCAACCTCTTAGAGAAGTACTATCCTCCTTGAATTTGAGATCTAACGTTGTATTAGACATCAAATAGAGTTTTCCTTCACCATAGGTTGATCAATAGGCTTAAGACCCATCCCTTTGTTCATTTTGTTCACTAGTTCCCTTGACAACGGTTTTGTAAACGTATCCGCCAAGTTCAAACTAGACCGAACAAAATTAATAGTTATACAACTATTCCTTATCATTTCCCGCACATAGCTATGTCTAACTCCAATGTGCCTTGACTTGCCATTGTAGACTTCACTATATGCTTTAGCTATGGTTGATGCACTATCACAATGGATAGCAAGAGGTGACATTGGTTTCACCCATAAGTCCACCTCACTCAACACATTCCTTAGCCATTCCGCTTCTTGGCAACAAGAAGCCAAAGCAATGAATTCCGATGCCATAGTGGAATCCGTTATACATGTTTGCTTCTTGGATGCCCATGAAATGGCACCTCCTCCAAGAAGAAACACCCAACCACTAGTGGATGAATAATCTTCCTTATTCGAAATCCAACTAGCATCCGAGTAACCTTCTAAGATAGAAGGTTTCTTTTGTATGTTATGACATAATCCAAGGTCTTATTCAAGTACCTTAACACTCTTCTCAATGCTTGCCAATGCAACATACTAGGATTACTAGTATACCTACTGAGCTTGCCAATAGCAAAGGCTATATCCGGCCGAGTGCTAGTCATAGCATACATCAAGCTTCCAATTAAGCTTGCATACTCCAATTGTGAAATTGGAGTACCACTACTCGGAACCAAGTGAATACTAGGATCCATAGGAGTAGCAAAATGAGTCGAATTTGACTCATTATACCTCTTGACCACTTTCTCAATATAATGAGATTGTGATAAAGAAAACGACCCTTTCCCTCTTATTATTCTAATACCTAGAATAACATCCGCTTCACCCAAATCTTTCATGGAGAAGCTAGAGGAAAGAAGACTTTGGTCTTTTCCACTTGTTCCAAATCAGTCCCAAAAATAAGCATATCATCAACATATAAGCAAATTATAACTCCTTTACCGTTATTATCAAATTTGCTATATACACACTTATCGGACTGATTTATTTTGAACCCACTAGACAACACAACTTCATCAAATTTTTGATGCCATTGCTTAGGTGCTTGTTTAAGACCATACAAAGATCTAACTAATTTGCAAACTTTAGTTTCTTGACCTTTGACCACAAACCCTTCAGGTTGATTCATGTACACTTCCTCCTCCAATTCACCATTAAGAAAAGCAGTTTTTACATCCATTTGGTGAATTACTAGACCATGAATCGCAGCTAATGCTATCAATAGTCTAATAGTAGCTATTCTAGCTACTGGAGCATAAGTATCAAAGTAATCGATACCATATCTTTGCCTAAAACCTTGGACCACTAACCGGGCCTTATGTTTTAGTATGGTTCCATCGATTTTCTTTTTCCTTACAAAAATCCATTTACAACCTAGGGGTTTGCAACCGGGAGGTAAATTAGCTAAAATCCAAGTGTGATTACCCATTATAGAATCCATTTCATCATTCACTGCCTCTTTCCAGAAAGCAGAATCATGAGACTTCATAGCCTCATCAAAGGATCTAGGATCCTCCTCCATATTGTAACAATATGAAATTTGAGTCGAAATTGACTCCCTTGACCCTTCAACTAAATATAGTTGAAAATCCGGTCCAAAAGATTTCTCTTTTCTAATTCTTTACTTTTCCTAATTTCCGGTGTTGTAGTATCATGATCATTAGAAATGTCATCTACAACATTGGAACTAGTACTAGGTATCATGTCCTTTGGTCTTGGAATCGATGAGAATCTAGTCTCATCAAATATTGCATCCCTTGACTCTATCACGGAGTGAATAGAGACAAAGTCATTGGGCTCAATGACATAAAACCTATAGGCTTTGCTATTATAGCCTATAAAAATGCAATCAATTCCTTTTTCACCTAAAGTTTTCCTTTTAGGTTCCGTCAATTTGACAATTGCCCTACAACCCCATACCTTAAGGTAATTGAGATTAGGCTTTTTATTACACCAAAGTTCATAAGGGGTAGTCTTATTCCTTTTATTAGGAACTCGATTTAAAATATAACATGCAGTTAAAATTGCATCACCCCAAAAACCGTCATTAAGACCCGAATTAGAAAGCATAGTTAACCATTTCTTTTAGGACCCTATTTTTCCTTTCCGCTATACCATTACTTTGAGGTGAGTATGGGGCGGTTGTTTCATGAATTACACCAATGGAACTAAAATAACTTGGATTATAATATTCACCACCCCTATCCGTTCGAAGTCTTTTAATCTTTTGATTAAGTTGGAGTTCCACTTCGTTTTAAAGGTCTTAAACTTTTCTAGTGCTTCATCTTTAGTAAATAATAAATATATGTAACAAAACCTTGAAAAATCATCAATAAAAGTTACAACATATTTCTATTTCCAAAGAAGGTGAACTATGAAAGTCACACAAGTCACTATGCACCAATTCAAGCAATACCGTTTGTCTAGTCACACTAGGATAAGGATTTTTTGTAATTTTATTTAGCACGCAAGTGTGACACTTCTCTAACTTTAAATCGAAAGGAGGTATCAACCCCATTTTAGACATGTCATATAATCTACGATAATTCACATGACATAAACGATTGTGCCATAGAGAAGAAACATCAAGCATGTAAATAGAACTAGTACCAATTTTATTATCAATACTAAATTTAAACATTCCATTACAAAAGAAACCTTGTCCAACAAAAATACCACCCTTGGAAATTACAAATTTATCCGACTCAAAAACAACTTTAAAACCATACTTATTCAAAGACCTCCGACACAAGATTCTTCCTAACTTCGGTACATAAACAACATCCCGGAGAGTTAAAGTCTTTCCCGAGGTTAACAACAATTCTACTTGGCCTATGCCTTTAGCCTTTACCGTAGAATCATTCCCCATATACAAGATTGGACCATCATCCAAATCTTTCAAAGACTTGAAGAAATCCTTGTTATTGCACACATGTCTAGAGGCTCCCGAATCTATCCACCAAGAATCATCAACCTGCACACACATAATTTCAGAAATCATAGCAACAAAATGCATTTCTTCAATTACATTAACATGTGCATTGTACCTTGGTTTTGAACAACACTAGGTTGTGTGTTCTTTGTCTTCTTCTTGTTGTTAGAAGGACAATCCCTCTTAAGATGAGGACCATTGCATATCCAACAAGAGAGGGTCTTCCTCTTCTTGTTTGCAACATTGGTTTTGTTGTTGTTGTTGTTGTTGTTGGATTTCTTGGTCTTACTAGACCCACCAACCTCTACCAATTAACGGTAGATTTAGGAATACTAGGAGTAGTATCCTTAACCCCATCTTGAGCCCGGATCCCCTCTTCAATACGAAGATGAGTTCCTAATTGCTCCATGGACATGTCTTCCTTTTTATGTTTTAAAAGATGTTTTGTATCTTTCCAAGAATTTGGTAATTTGTCAATGATTGAGGCAACCGCAATTGCCTCATCCATCACCATACCATGTGACTTATTTGGTTCAAAATATGATGAACCTCATGGAATTGCTCCATAATAGGCCGATCATTAGTCATTTTAAAGAATTAAAATTACTAACAAGGAATTTCTTACTTGAAGCATCTTCCAAATGTACTTGGCCTCAAGAGCATCCCAAAGTTCCTTTGCACTCTCCACTTTTGGTAGAGATCGAACAAAGGGTCGGTAAGAGAGTTGAGAATATGACCGCGCAAATGTAGTCATCATTCTCCCACTTTGTCCTCTTCCTTGTAGTCTCCGCGGAGTCCTCCTCTCCATCTTTCGGGAATGTTGGCATGGGTGTTGATAGAACATACACCACATTCAAGGTGGTCAACAAGAAGTGCATCTTCTTTTACCGCCTACGATAGCCCACCCCCTCAAACTTATCCAACTTTTGGAAGTTCATAGTCATGTCCTTGAGTGTTTGAGCCATATCCGAAAAGAAAAGAGAGGGTTAAACTAATAGATTGTTAGATGTGATCAATGAGAGAACCGGATATCCCACTATAAGGCACGGAAACTACGCTTTCCTATTAGTTTAATTTCCCCCCTCTAGGATCACCGGGTTATCACGAAATAACCACTACTACAAAATAAGGAAAAGATAACACATCTATAATAACGATTATTGTAGTAACCGTTATCTTTAATATAAGTTAACATTTTATTAAAAGGAGTGCTATCTAAAGTTGAGAAATCATCAACATAAAAGCAGAGACTTAACCCCTTATAAATTAGACGTTGTCTTTTATCCCCAATTCATAACTTTATATTCCCTAACATAATATTTACTATAATACACTGTTATCTTTGCTATTTTTTAAAGAAACAATTTAATCCCCTAAAAAACAAAAACAAATTTTATAGAATTCCCACTATTTTGTAATTTAAAACCCCACTAAATACTCACTTTCTCGTCAATCCTTCACTTGGCTTGAATGACAGTTAATTCTTAGGGTTTCATCGCCCAAACCATAACCACAATAACACGATAAGCAACTTCATTGTCCTACTCACCGGCGTCGAGAGAAGTGGTTAGGAGGAGGACGATTGTCGGAGAAGCGGTGGTAGTCGCCAGGCGGTGGATCAAACGGCGGCTTCATCGATGAAAACAGAAGTTTTCGATTTAATCAGATGTTGTTGTGGCTGCTGCTGCGATTGCTGGTTTGTCAACATTAGATTAGAGCGATCTTCTCTTCTATTCTATTATGAGGGTTTTTATTTTGTCTGATGTTGTGTTTTGGATTTGATTTTTTTACGCGTTTGAGCAATTGAGAGTTCACATTCCTTAATGAAGATTTTTAATATTTAATTCAATTTTCTAAATTTCTCTTCTTTTATCCCTTAAGTTTTTCCCAATTGACAGATTAAGGGATTCAAATGGTTGTATTTGAATGTTTGGTTATTGGAGTTGAATTTGATTTTAAATAATAAATATTTGTCTATATCATGCATTTCTATGTTGTTATGAATGTTTGTTTGGTTATGCTATTTCATACTTTGCTGTTGGTCTCAGCAGGCATTTGAGGGATTAGCTCAGTGATGTTCATATAGCTGATGCTTGGTTATATTTACACTTTGTGATTATTCTTTACGGTCAAGACAAGTAAATGGTCTGCTTTTTCGCGAGTTGGACCTACTCTTTTTTTACACCTTTCAGTGTTGTTCGACCATGTTATTTATGTACAGTCAAAATTAGCTTTCTATTATACTTATGGTACAAGCAATGGAAATGGTCTTTTGAGGTTTGGATACACTGTATCTATCGTTTTTGTTAGCAATTCTTGACCCTTCTGGGTTTCTTTTTATAGTTTTCCATTTGTAGGCTGCTGTGGAGGATGAATGGTTATAAGCATTGCATGCTTTAGACCGATAATGCTTATTTGTTTATATTCAACAATGAAATTTTGCTTATATTCAGCACGTGAACGTTGATTTATCATGTGTTATCTTGATGAGTATCGATTTTCTTCGTTAAGATCTTAGACGTTTTTTATAATTTATTTTTCGTGGCTCTATTAGAAGCGTTTCATTGGCGTCACCTCCAAGGTGTTTCTTAATCTAACCATACATGTTAATTGTATGTAATTGCTTTCTAAGTTTTCATGATGACTTATTTGTAAATGACTTTATTGTAGTATTATTATGGCGCCCCTCCAACCCATTCTCAAGATAAAATTGATGCACTCAGGAAGTTGTGGATTACATATGTCGAGGATTTATGCGAAGAACAGATGATGATGAATGAATTCTATCTTTCCACCTCAATTTTTTTTTACCTTGATCTATTTTTAGCCGTAAATATATATTTTTGTATATATGGATATATATTAAAGATGTGATCGATAAACTTGATGTTGTTTCTATTTTAAATCAATTTTTTTATACTGATATGTATAGGAGTTTTTGAAGGTTTGGAAAGATAGGTATTAGTTGAGTTATTTTATATATACTAATATTTTTAGGTTTGGGAATATCATCCTTGTTGATATTGTAATATGGGTTGTATATACAGGTTCTATAATTTAAATTGAATTTGTTGGGCAGGTCAAACTGCAGCGACATAACGCATGTGTGAATTTTTTTTTGAAAAAAAAATATCATAGATAACAGTTATAGGTAAAATATGTTATATATATTATAGGAAAACATAACAGTTATTCAAGATAAGTGTTAAATTTTTCTTCTTTTAATTTGTCATATAAATAGCAAACATAACGCTTATTTACAAGATGTGTTATCTAGCTATATAACGTGTATTATAAATGACTGTTATGTTTTCTCTGGTAAACATAACACTTTCATCAGGTGTTATGTTTTACTTTACATTACACTGACTTGGATAACACCTCAAAACTGTTATGTAAAACCTTATTTAACAGTTATCTTTTCCCTTTTTTGTAGTAGTGAACTAATGAGATACAATGGAGAGAAACAATCCACTTAGATGATCTTCTAAGTGAATCAACAAGAACTTGTGTGTTTAGTGTATGTGAAGAACACTCAAGAGAAGTTTGCAAGGTTTCTCTTAAGCAAAGCAAGAAGACTTTTAGAGTATAGAAAATCTGATTTTCTTCTAACCCTTTACTCATAGGAATCCCAAGGTTTATATAGGAAGAATAAACCTTTCATTGACTAGAGTAGTTAATCCCATAACCCCCATTTTAATCACCCATCAAAGGCCTTTAATCTACTGATTTAAGGACCTTAAAGGTCATTAAAATGAGACCATAACATCACAACGGATATAAACCGTCAAGGCATCTTTTCACGTTCCAAGGCAGAAGGCAGGTCGAGACTCGTGAAGGAGCTCGCGAGTCGCGAGGCGCTGGTCGCGACTCGCGACGGCCCTTCTGTCTCCCTTGGTTTATCAACGTGATTTTGCCACTTGATGTACTCTAATCTTTTGCATACTAGACCTCCTCCTCTTCTAGTACATTCCCATATGAGTCTCAAACCCATTACCCTATAAATGTTCCAACATGGTCTCCATCCAACATCAAGTCACTGTCTTACACCAGTAAGTTTAAATCTTCAGACCGAAACTCTAAACCATAATCCTCATTAAAGCCATATCATGGTTTCTCTTTCATAAGAGAGTCACCTCTTTAAGGCTGCTGGTTATCATTTTTTACAGACGATTCACCACATTTTTCCTCCATCATAGGTGATGTCAGTTTGTAGGGCCTCTTCATCAATTCTTACATTTGCAATAACGGACTCCAACATATTATTGTTAATTTGAGTCCTTGCTGCAGCAGCCTTTGCAGTTAGCTCTCTCGTTTCTTATGTCCTACTCTTAGGTAAATTTTTGACATCTTGTAGTGGCAATGGCTTAACTAGCCGGTTTTCTTTTGATCTCCCCTTGGTCCATGTGGGACTTTTCCCTTCTTTTAAGAATTTTGAGAACATGAGTATCACTTTGCTCCTTTTCTTTTCCTTTTAAGGAGGGCCTAAACAGGGGTTGTCATATTATTTTGGTCCTTGACTTCTTGACCTTTTCTGGAATGAACGCTGATAAGCAAGCACATAAGTGGGATCATTTGGAACGATTTGAGTTCTAACGATTTTGAAGGTTGCCCTGTCTGTACATTGTGAGCACATTCCATTCCTTAGAGCCTTCAACCCTTCTATTTCCCTAGTTTGCAATGGGAATTTTGGCATTGCTTCTGTTGTAGCCTAAAAATCAACGGCTATAAATGTGACACGTGGCCCCATCACAACCCAACAAGTGGCACTCTTCTGCTGTAATAAAGTACATGGATGATAAGTTTATATGGACTAAAGTACATTTTTCTGAATAAAGAAATGTGTGCTAAGCCCTTCTTATGGCCCAACCTATACTTAGGCCCACTAAACACAAAGAGTATCTTCTATAAAGGGTGATGTGTACTCTCCAATCAGTGATTGCCACGTGTCACAACATTATTACTTAGCCAATCAGATGCTCCCAAATTAGGGTGACATCAAAGCACATCAGTCATTTCAGACACTATAAATAGTCCTTAAAATCAGGGGAAAGGTATGTTTTTCAGAGCATGGTACTGTTATTCTACCATAAAAACTCTCTCTCTAATTTCTCTCTCTAAAAATTTCCTTCATACTCCTGATACCTGACTTAAGCTTTGGAGGGGGAAATACCACCCAAATCTCTAGGGTGGGTCCCTTTTTGCAGGTCCAAAGGCGGAGCTCAAGTTCGGGTTTTGAGTCCAGGCGTTGTTGCACAAGTCTCCTATTGTAGATACTACTGTTGGGAATAAGCCAATAGAATTCAATAAAGATCAATACTCCATTCTTATGGAGATAAAAGATCAGTATGAGCTGAAGGCGCCAGCCAAAATAAAGACTCCCTACAGAAATAGGGATAAAAGCAAATATTGCCATTTCCATAAGGATTGTGGCCATGAAACAAATGAATGCAAGCATTTGAAAAGAGCTTTGGAAGATTTAGCTCGAAAAGGTAAGATGAATTCCTATATACCTCAAGCAGGTAAAAAATTTAAGAAGAGAGATAATCGTCAATGCCGAAGAAAGGAGGATGAAAGCACTGACGAGGATGTAGTGCTAGTGATATCTGGAGGTTTTGCAGCAGGAGGTCATACCAACCGCAGCCATAAAAATTACTTATGGGAACTCGGCCAGGTAATGCTTACTAATCATGCAGAATCTGATCCTTTCCCTAAGATTGTTGTTAGCGAGCTGGATCGTGGGAAGATAAGAGCCCCTCATGACGATCCGTTGGTGGTAGAGATGAAAATAGCAAACCTCAGAGTGAGACAGATTTTGATTGATACGGGGAGTTCAACCGATATCATCAGTGCGGATTGTTTGTCAAGATTGAAGTTTGACGAGAATGATGTGGTCACGGTCAACCATCCCATCATTGGATTTGGGGGAGGAATCATCCATCCAATGGGAACTGTCACTTTACTTGTCAGAGTAGGGGACAAGGAGGCCACCAAGACGCTATTTGTTAAGTTCTTGGTGGTACGAGATTTGACGGCTTACAATGTCATTCTCGGACGACCCACCTTGAACCACATCAAAGCTGTCATTGTATCCCATCTGATGTTAATGAAGTTTGAGTGCGATGGAGGGAAAATTGGATCCCTAAATGAAGATCAGCAGGCAGTAAGGGAATGCTACCTCACCACCCCAAAACCTTCATCCTCGAAAGGAGAGAAATAAGAGCGGCCAAAGGCCATAGAGCAAGGACCGGCCGAGAAGGTAAAAGGCCAGATAAAAGAGTTAAAGAATGAAGTGAAAAAAACTCAGCTAAAGGCTCCTCAAGATAGCAAGCTATCCATACTATTGCCAAGCAAGAAGAGGAAACGTCTGACCATCAAGGAAGAAAAAGCTTCGTCAGAATAAGTAATGGCCATCATGGGTGTTAGGCTAGAACGACCAGAGCCGGTGGAGAAGCCGGTCAAGATTTGTTTGGATGAAAGACGTCGAGAGAGGACGCTGAAAATTGGATCGGTCCTAGGTCCTAAAACCAAAGACGAATTGGTCAATGCTGTTGAAAGAATTTGAGGATGTTTTTGCATATGTAGCTGAGAAAATCCTAGGAATTGATACTGAAGTTGCTGTTCATAAACTGAACATAGATCCACGACAAAAGCCAATTCGGCAGAAAAAGAGGCATTTGGGTCCGGACAGGAATCAAGTTGTCGATCTGGAAGTCCAAAAGCTGTTAAAATCAAAATTCATCCGGGAGACTTATTATCCGGATTGGATTGCCAACGTAGTCATGGTCCCCAAGCCAAACGGAACTTGGAGAATGTGTGTGGATTACACCGATCTAAACAAGGATTATCCAAAAGACAATTTTCCTCTACCTAAAATAGATCGGCTAGTTGATTCCACAGCAGGGCATGCACTACTAAGCTTTATGGACGCTTATTCGGGTTTTCACCAGATTCCAACATGGCCAGAGGATCAGGTTAAGACTATTCATCACTGAAAAAGGTCTCTATGGCTGGCTGAGGATGCCTTTCAGCCTCCAAAATGTGCCAGCTACTTTTCAGAGGCTTATAAACACGGTCTTCCAGCCGCAGCAGGGAAGAAATATGGAGGCTTACATTGACGACATGATCGTCAAAAGCCACAAAGAGATGGATCATATGGAGGATCTACGAGAGACATTCTTGACACTTAGGAAATACGAGTTAAAGTTGAATCCACAAAAGTGTGTATTTGGAGTGGTGGCCTGAAAGTTTTTGGGGTTCCTGGTCGACCAAAGAGGGATTGAGGCGAACCCTGACAAGATTCAGGCGATTATGGACATGACATCTCCGTCCAAAGTTAAGTATGTTCAACGTTTGACAGGGTGTTTGGCAACCCTATGATGTTTTCTTTCTAAATCCGGAGATAAATGTCATCATTTCTTCGCAGCAATAAAAAAGAATGCGAAATTCAAGTGGACGGAAGAGGCGGAGCAGGCTCTTCAGCAGGTTAAAGAGCACCTCCGGCAGTTGCCTCGATTAATCAGTCCGGCCGAAGGAGAAAAACTATTTGTATACCTGGCTGTATCGCTGCATGTAGTTAGCATTGTTCTCCTGGCTGAAAGAGAGTCAGTGCAAATTTCGATCTACTTTGTTAGCCATGTTTTAAAGGATGTTGAATGCAGATATTCAATGGTAGAGAAATTCGGCCTGGCATTGCTTATGGCTAGCCGAAAGCTAAGACCATACTTTCTAGCCCATAGCATCCTTGTTTATACTGACCAACCTCTGAAGCAAGTCCTGCACAAGATGGATGCCTTTGCGCGAATGCTAAAGTGGGTTGTGGAGCTCAACATGTTTGACTTAGCATTTGAGCCTAGGAAATCGATCAAGGGTCAGGCCGTAGCTGATTTCATTGTAGAGCTTACTTGGTCTGCAATGGAGTTCGTCCAATTCCAGCAGAGGGAAAGTGGCATTGGACCCTTATGGTCTATGGATCGTCCACCACCAACGGCTGTGGATCTGGGATCATCTTCAGCAGAGGAGGACTAATTTGAGTATGCGATCAGATTTCAGTTCCAGGCTTCAAACAATGAAGTAGAATTTAAGGCACTGCTAGCCAGCATTAAAATGTGCAAAGCGGCAGGAGCCCTGTAAATTGAGGCGAAGACGGATTCCCTGCTGGTGGTTCGTCAAGTAAATGGTGACTTTGAATGCAAAGAGGCGTCCATGAGTAAATACATGAAGCTGATTCAGGAAGAAATAAAAACACTGAAGCGATTTGTGCTCAACCAAGTTCCAAGGTAGGAGAATCATCAAGCCGATGCTCTCTCAAAATTAGCCAGTTCCGCCAAAGGAGATGTGCAACGAACTATGTTTGGGGAGGTAAAGTCGGCAAAGAGTATTGATCAAAAGCAAGTTATGTTCTTCAGCCGGAGAAATATTTGGATGGACCCATCATTGAATATAGGACGCCTGCCCACTGATTCCTTAGAAGCTAAGTATGTGAAAGCAAGGGACAAGTGGTTTGAGCTCTGGGATGACACTTTGTACAAAAAGGCATTTAACCGGCCACTCCTCATGTGCATTACTAGAGAGGACAAGTTAGATGTCTTGAAGAGCTACATGAAGGAGCTTGTGCTTCTCACATTGGGGGAAGAGCATTAGGAGAAAAGGCATTAAGGACAGGGTATTACTGGCCCACCTTAAAGGAGGACGCTCTGCTTTATGCAAATAAATGTGATAGTTCTCAAAGGCATGGCAATCGTCCAATTATTTGACTCTAGTTCTTTTCCCCCTTCCCTTCGTCAAATGGGGAATGGATATCTTGGGGCCATTTCCTGTAGCGGCCAGCCAGAAGAAATTTGTGATAGTAGCAGTAGACTACTTCACAAAATGGGTGGAGGCTGAAGCTATGAGAGGAATCACCACCAATGACGTAAAGGGGTTCGTCTGGAAGAACATCATTACAAGATTTGGGATGCCTCAGTCTATTGTCTTTGACAATGGACCGCAGTTTCAAATGCCTAAGCTACGAGAATGGCTGGCCGATTAGGGTATTAAAGCTCACTTTGCTGCCGTTGCCCATTCTCAGGCAAATGGGCAGGTTGAAGCATTCAACAAAATTCTCTCAAGTGGCATAGAAAAGAAGCTATACAATGCCAAGGGATTATGGGTAGAAGAGTTATAGTTGGTTCTTTGGTCATTCCGAACGACGGCCAAGAACTCAACCGGGGAAACTCCATTTATGCTTGTCTATGGCTCAAAAGCAGTTCTTCCCATTGAAATAGAAGAAGCACATTTGCGGGTCCTGCTTTATTCAGAAGACGCCAACTGGGCTGCTCTTCGCACAGCTTTGGATCAAGTTCCTGAAGTTAGGGGTAATTATCTGCGAAGAATGCAGCTGTATAAACTGAGAATGGCTCGAGAGTTTAACAAATGAGTGGCTAGGCGGCCATTGAAGAAGGGAGACCTCGTCCTGAGGAAAATGGGAGTCGTCGACCGGTCCAAAGTAATGGGTAAACTCACACCAAACTGGGAAGGGCCTTACAAGATAGTCTAAGAAGTTCAGGGTGGTACCTTTCGTCTTGAAGATATGGACGACCGTTCTGTTCCTCGGACGTGTAACTCAGACACTTTGAAAAGATACTACATTTGTGTAATTGAAGAAGTGTAATCCCCTGCTAACTGAGTGCCATAAGCACATTAATGAAAAAGTAGAAATATAAACATGTACCTTGGCTCCCAGCCAAGCAAAATTCATATAATACAAATCTATTTCACTGTCATGACTCTCTCTTTGTTTGTTGTTATGCATGCCTTATTATTTGTTTAAAGGCACATACCATCAGCCAAGCCGGTATTCAAAAAAGAATAGCTAAAGAGAAACACCTTCTATTAGGAGATCGACCAACATGTCAAAATCCTGTACGGATAGCACAAGACGAAGGCCATTGATTGATTAATTTAAAGAGTTAACATCTCCTAAACGAAGGCGGATGGAATTAGGACACTTTAGTAAAAGGGTCTTACTTTCCGTCCAAAGGCCATTCACTGAGATAACCACCTTATTAAAGGAATAAGATATTTCACGCTTTAACAAGGATGGACGGATTGCCACAATCTTAGATTATACTCTGTGTAAGTATACGATGGTCATTCTCCTTCTTAGAGCAAAGAAAATTATTAAAATTTATTCGTCCAAGAAGGAGGGAATACAGGCTAAATATACTAATGCAAGTAATAAAACGTCCTTGTACAGACACAAGCATTGGTATAAATTGTGAACTAAAGTCCTGACGAACAACTTCTTTGAAGTAAGTTCTGAAGAACAACTTTTGATTTTCAGGCCGAACAGCTTTTTAACTTGGTGTTATTATTCTCATAATTGGATTAAATTATTCATATTGAGGATAACAACATCTTCGGCCAGAACAAGTTGATTATAAAAGTTATCTCAGTGTTAGATTCTTAGACTATGAGGGAAATAAGCGACAATTATATATTTAGAGGACTTCGATTTTTTACCCCTCTTAGTAGGAACCAGCACTTCTTTGTCTTGCTCTGTTTCAACCTTCTCGAAGAATTCTGCTTTTTTCAGAGAAATTATTTATTGTTCTCCCGAAACTTCGTGCGATCCCATAGGTTAGCGTTGGAGTTTGAGTATTCGATTTCACTTACATTGTAGTCGACCAATGGAGAAGATTTTTCGATGGGTAAATTTTGGGTATCTTTAGATGTGTTTTTCTTGGAAGCCATGTTTGAGTGGGGTGAAGAAGATGAGTTTGAGGTTGAGAGGTTGTATGAGAGAGAATAGGGTGCTTTTCGGAGGTGTTAGTTTTGGGGTTAATAGCGGTCAAATTTGGTGTGTGAGAATGGATTGATTTGATGGGTTTTTATTTGGGTTATTTTGAGAGAAATCTAATGCGGCTTTTCTTTTTCCCTTCTCTAAATGCTTTGAATTTATCATTTCTTAGGTTTGTACATGCACGCTGGTGAACCGTTACTTACTTTAATTTTTGTGGGGGATCAATGAAGAGAGATAATCAATATTTGAGAGTGTGGATGAAAAAGAAAAAAAAATAAAAATTGAAAAGATAATTAAGAGGAATAATAATAAGAAAGAGAAATGAAGAAGGTGTGGACTCATGCATATTATATTTTTAAGCTATATGTACGTTGTCCTAACTATTGTATGCTCAAGTATATGCCTGGACAATAAGAGGAGTATTATAAAGACAAGATGTGAGTCTTTTAGCATGATGTGTAATATATGAATATCTGCATAACATGTTGCTACTCACTTATTGAATTTTTATTAGACAGGGTTTTATTTTGTGTAACACACTCAATGAATTCTAATGATTCCTAGTTCTAGGCGAATTTTCTAAATTTTTTCTCTAGGAAGTGGTTTGGTCAATATGTCACTATTTCATTTTCAGTACGACAAAATTCAATTTTGACAAGACCTTTTTCAACATTGTCTTTGACTCTTGAATGATGAGCTAGATCCTTGGAAATGTAAATGGCACTTGTATTATCACAATAGGTAGGAACACACTTAAACTTAATGCTAAAGTCTCTTACCTGTTGATTGATCCAAAGGACCTAGGAACAGCATGCAGCATCTGCCACATACTCTACTTTCACAGTGGATAGGGTAACTGTATTCTATTTCTTTGAGCTCCATGAGACCAAGCTTGTTCCTAGATACTGAACAATGCTAGATGTGTTTTTGCGGTTAACTAGGTCTCCAGTATAATCCATATTCGAATAACTTACAAGATTAAAAATATCACTTCGAGGATAGAACAAACATAAATCATCACTTCCTTTCAAATATCTAAGAATTCGCTTAACTGTCGTTAAGTGAGATTCTTTGGGATTTGTTTGGAATCTCGCACATGAACCAACACTAAAAGCATTATCAGGTCTAATTGCAGTTAAATAGAGTAAAGAGCTAATCATACCTCTGTATTGCTCCGCATTTACACATTGACCATTTATGTCTTCATTTAACCTTGTTCCTATTCCTATGGGAGTGTGGTTTTTTTTTTTGTTGATGGATCATTGTTCCTATTCCAGTTTTCTTGTCCAATCCCAGAAAGAAGTTCAATTCTCCCATTGTACTCATTTCGAACTCACTACTCATAAGATAAGCAAACTCCTTACGTAGAAGATCATTAGTAGCACCGAATATTATATCATCAACATAAATCTGAACCACTAGTATGTCTGTTCCATTTAATCTAAGGAACAATGTTCTATTAACCTTGCCTCTAATGAAAGCATGAGAAAGTAAGGATTTTGACAACCTTTCATACCAAGATCTAGGAGCTTGTTTAAACCCATAAAGAGCCTTGTCAAGCTTATAGACCTGATTTGGAAGGTCTGGAATTGTCAAACCCAATAGGTTGTTCCACATAAACGCATTCAAGTAAAAATCCATTTAAAAATGTACATTTTAAGTCCATTTGGTACAACTTGAGTCCCATGAATGCAGCAAATGCAATTAAGGTTCTTATTGCTTCTATTCTAGCAACAGGACCAAACGTTTTATGGAAATCAATACCTTCTTGTTGACTGTACCCTTTGGATACAAGTATGGTCTTGTTCCTTACCACTGTTCCATGCTCATCAAGCTTGTTCCTAAAGACCCATTTAAGTGCAATAACTTTCTAGTTCTTTGGTTTGTTCTCCAAGTGTCATACCTTGTTCCTATGGAACTCATTTAGTTCCTCTTGCATGGCATTTATCCAATCAGCCCCTTTAAGTGCTTCCATATGATCCTAAGGTTATGTCATAGATAAGAAATCATGAAAAGCACAAAAATTATTTATTTGGGATCTAGTTTGAGTTCCCTTTTCAATATCTCTTATAATTAATTTTAAGGGAAGAGAATTTAGGTGTTTCCAAGGTTTTGGATCAAATATCCTTGTTGCTTATTGAGTTTCTTGAGGTGGTTGATTTATGTGAGCTTCTTCAGGTTCAGGAATTATTGAATTTTCTTGAGCTCCTCCTCTTGCTTGTTCCTTGGGTGGATCAGGCACAGAGTTCACTACATCAGGAACTAGCTTCTTCTCTTTTTCTCCAGGGGTTAGTTCCTCGTCATAATGATTAGACACTTCTGGACGAGTTAATCCAATTTCAAAGTCATCGTCATGACTCTGTTCCTGCAAGGAGTTAGTTTCATCAAATATAATATGGACGCTATTGTAGCCTAAAAATCAACGGCTACCCTTATGGCACGTGGCGCTATCTCAGCCCTACATGTGGCATCTGTTTAGGCCAAGGAAAGTACAAAGGCCTGCAGGTTCTGTGGGCTAAAGTACACCTTTCTGAGGAAAAGGTGTACTGAAAAGCTCCTTTATGGCCCTAAAATTGTACTTAGGCCCACTGAAGTAAAGCCTGATTTAGCTAAAAGGTAAAATGTATTAACCAATCAGCGCTAGCCACGTGTCCTGATATTATTGCTTAGCCAATCAGATGCTCCCAAATTAGGGTGACATCAAGGTACAACAGTCATTTCAAACAATATAAATAGTCCTTGATTTCAGGGTGAAAGGTACGTTTTCCAGAGCATAGTACTGTTATTCTGCCATAAATTCTTCTCTCTCTCTCTCTCTACTTTCTCTCTCTAAAAGTTCATTCACATCCCGGTTATCTGACTTAAGCATCGGAGGGGGAAATACCACCCAAACCTCCAGGGTGGGTCCCTTTTTTGCAGGTTGCTGGTCAGAAGTTTGCATTGGGATTTGAGCCAATCATTGTTGCACAAGTCTCCAGTTTTAGAACCTATCATTGGGAGTTGTGATATTTAATTACTAGTTTTACGCTACGTAACATTTGGCGCCGTCTGTGGGGAGACGCAACAATGACGGACTGTCACTCATCGAATGTCGCAAGGAACAGAAGTTTTAGAGTTCAGGTGGAACAAACTGTGGATGATGAGAGGCCACCCCGTGGACGGGACCACGGCCATGCTGCCGTCCATCTGGAGGGTAGGACTGTGACTCCAGACATTCATGAAAACCTTGACCGTCCAGTGACAGTTGGTCACTTGGAGAATGTGCTGAATGATTTCCAGGCCAGAATGGCCACTGTCATGGAAGAACAGATTAAGAGCAATATGTTGGTCTTTCAGCTAAGTCCAGGAGGACAGGCAGTAGCGCCACTCAAAGGGAGATCCCAAGAGGGTCGTCGAGGGACTAGTCGGCCACCTCGGCCAGAATTGACTTGGCCGCTTTCCAAGGGAAAGCAGCCAGCTGTTAGTGGCTCCAGGAGGAAGATGGACTGGAGGTTGGTAGTCCGTCCAGGAGACAATATTCCTCCCAGTGGCTACAAGATGGAGACTGATGCTAGGGAGTATCTGGAAGCCAAGAGGGCGGCAGCTCAGCAGCGCTCAGCCTCTGGTTCCACTCCTTATATGAAGGATCCGTCATTGAGACTCCCGTCCAGAACAGTGGCGCGAAGCCATGGACCATCAGCTTTTCAGCCTCGGCAAGAGAAAACAGTTCTCCAGCCAATGGTGTATAGGCGTCCGGCCTTAGCTAACACCTCTTTTAATCCGGTACTAAAGGAGTATCGCCGGGAGCACATACCCATTGAGGGTCAGGTTGGGGCACTCCAGATCAACTGGCCAACTCCTTTCTCGGTCAGAATTATGGAGTCCCCTCCTTTCCCAAAGGTTAAGATCCCAACCATTGAACCTTTTGATGGAACAACAGATCCAGACGATGATCTATCAGCCTATAAGCATCAGATGTATGTCCAAGGGGTGGACGATGCTACATTGTGTAAGAATTTCCAAGCTATGTTGAAGGGAGTAGCACAGAAATGGTTTAACAATTTACCGCCTAACATAGTGAACAATTTCACTGAGCTCAGTATCCTGTTCACTAGTCACTTTGTGGCTAACCGTCAAGAACAAAAAACAAGCATGCACTTGGGAAAGGTGATTCAGGGTCCTAAAGAGGCCTTGAGAGGTTATGTGAAGAGATTCAACCTAGAGGCATTGCAGATCCAAGATCTGAATGCAGGAGTGGCGTTTGACGCATTCATCAGAGGTTTAAGACCAGGAAGCTTTAAGTTTGATTTGGTCAAGAAGAAAATCACCACTTTGACGGAAGCTTTGAAGGAAGCTGAAGCATTCATTCATGCCACGGAGGTTTGTGCTGAGGCAAAACATCTAGAGGTGAAGAAGGAGAAGAAGTGGTTCAGCCTAAAAAGAATCCGCCCAGGAAAGCTGAAACTTGGGCAATGACTTCTTTGACCACCTCGTCCAAGAGAAGTAGGCGGTCTGAGCCGGCGGCCTCAGTTGAACCGATAGAGTTCAACAAAGATCAATATTCCATTCTTATGGAAATTAAAGATCAGCATGAGCTAAAGGCGCCGGCCGGAATGAAGACGCCCTATCGTAATAGAGACAAAAGCAAGTATTGTCATTCTCACAAGGATTGTGGACATGAAACCAATGAATGCAATTACCTACCTTCGTCAGGAAGGAAGTTTCAGAAAAGAGAAAACCGTCAGGGAAGAAAGATGGACGGGGATAGCACGGATGAGGATGTTGTGATGGTCATCTCAGGATGATTTGCGGCCGGAGGTCCAACAAATCGTGGCCATAAAAACTATTTGCGGGAACTAAGTCAGGTTATGCTCACTAACCAGGCCGAGTCTGATCCTTTCCCCAAAATAGTGGTCAGCGAGCTGGACCGAGGGAAGATAAGGACGCCGCATGATGACCCCCTAGTTGTGGAGATGAAGATTGCCAACCTCAGGGTTAGGCGAATTTTGATTGATACCGGAAGCTCTACTGATATAATCAGTGCTGATTGTTTGTCTCGGCTTAAGTTTGATAAAAATGACTTGGTTCCTGTAAATCACCCTATAATCGGTTTCGGCGGAGGGGTCATCCATCCCATGGGAACCGTCACTCTAGCCGTCAGGGTTGGAGAGAAAGATGCTGCCAGGACGCTCTTTGTGAAATTTTTTGTAGTACGAGACTTGACTTCTTATAATGTCATTCTCGGACGACCTACCTTAAATCACATCAAAGTTGTTATTGTGACCCACTTAATGCTAATGAAGTTTGAGTGTGATGGGGGGAAGATTGGATCTCTCTATGGAGATCAGCAAGCTGCTAGAGAATGCTACCTTACCACTCTCAAACCATCATCATGGAAAGAAAAGGCAAAGGTCCGGGAGGATGACTCGGCCGAGAAGGTAAAGGGTCAGATTGTTGAGTTAAAGCAAGAAGTTGAGAAGGTTCAAGAGCTACCTCTCCCTGAGAGCAAACCGTCCATGCTCTTGCCCAGCAAGAAAAGAAAGTGCTTGGCTATTAAAGAAGAGAAGCATTCATCTGAGGAGATCATGGCTATAATGAGTCTGGGACTAGAACGTCCGGAGCCGGTAGAAAGTCCGGTGGAAATTTGTTTAAGGTCAGGTCGTCCAGAGAGAACATTGAAAATTGGGTCCGTCCTGAATTCTGAGATCAAGGACGCTTTGATCAAGCTGTTAAGAGAATTTGAAGATGTATTTGCCTATACAGTTGAGGAAATGCCTGGGATAGATCATGAGGTGGCTGTGCATAGGCTAAACATTGAGCCGGGGCAAAAAGCCTATTAGGCAGAAGAAGAGGCACCTCGGGCCGGCCAGAAATAAGGCCGTTGATGAAGAAGTTCAAAAGCTACTCAAATCTAAGTTCATCCGTGAAACTTATTATCCAGATTGGGTAGCAAATGTTGTGATGGTTCCGAAGCCGAATGGCACATGGAGGATGTGCGTTGATTACACGGATTTAAACAAGGCTTGTCCTTAGGACAGCTTTCCGTTGCCCAAGATCGATCGTCTGGTGGATTCTACAGCAGGTCATGCATTGCTGAGTTTCATGGACGCTTACTCAGGCTTCCACCAGATTCCCATGTGGCCGGAAGACCCAGATAAAACCTCCTTCATTACAAAGAAAAGACTGTATGGATGGCTCCGGATGCCCTTCGGCCTGAGAAATGCGCCAGCCACTTTTCAAAGGATTATCAACACGGTGTTTCAGCCACAACTTGGGAGAAATATGGAAGCTTATATCGACGATATGATCGTCAAAAGTAAAGAAGAAAAGGATCATCTGGACGATTTGAGGGAAACTTTCCTCACTTTGAGGAAGTACAAGTTAAAGCTCAATCCATTCGGCGTAGTAGCTGGAAAATTTCTGGGGTTCTTGGTTGATCAGAGAGGGATTGAGGATAATCCCGACAAAATTCAGGCTATCATGAATATGACTTCGCCGTCCAAAATCAAAGAAGTTCAGCGTCTGACGGGCTGTTTGGCTGCTCTTGGACGGTTTCTTTCGAAATAGGGACAAATGTCACCATTTCTTTGCAACTATTAAAAAGAATGCCAAGTTTGAATGGACGGAAGAGGCTGAGGTGGCGCTTCAGCAAGTTAAAGATCATCTTAGGCAACTGCCTAGATTGATCAGTCCGGCCGAGGGAGAAAAATTATACGTTTACCTGGTCGTGTCTCCATTTGCGGTAAGTGTTGTTCTCTTGGCTAAGAGAGACTTAGTGCAAATACCCGTCTATTTTGTGAGTCATGTATTGAAAGACGCGGATAGCAGGTATTCGTCCATTGAGAAGTTCGACCTAGCTTTGTTGATGGCCAACCGGAAGTTAAGACCTTACTTCTTAGCCCATAGCATTCTTGTTTATACAGATCAGCCACTGAGGCAAGTGTTGCATAAGATGGATGCATCTGGCCGGATGTTGAAATGGGTGTTGAGCTCAATATGTTTGACTTAACATTTGAGCCTCGAAAGGCAATCAAAGGGCAAGCTTTAGCTAATTTCATTGTAGAGCTTACCCGGCCTACAGTAGAAAGCGTCCAAGACCCAGCAGAGGGAAAGCGTCATTGGACCCTAATGGTGGAAGGATCCTCAACTGCGAATGGATGTGGGGAGGGATCATCTTTCAATCACCAGAAGGGGATAAGTTTGAGTATGCAATGAAGTTCAAATTCCAGGCTTCAAACAATGAGGTAGAGTATGAAGCTCTCTTAGCCGGCATAAAAATGTGCAAGGCGGCTGGAGCCTTGGAGATTGAGGCTAAAACTGACTCTCTATTGCTGGTCAGTTAAGTAAACGGAGACTTTGAGTGTAAAGAAGCGTCCATGAGTAAATATATGAACTTGGTCAAAGAGGAGATCAAGTCTTTGAAGAGGTTCGTCCTAGATCAAGTGCCTAGATCTGAAAATCATCAGGTGATGCTCTTTCTAAGCTGGCCAGTTCGGCGAAGGAGATGTCCTAGAACAGTCTTCTGGGAGTTCAAGGCGGCCAAGAGCATTGAGGCCGAGGAAGTTCTGATTCTCAGTCGGGAAAATGAGTGGATGAGCCCCATCATTGAATTTAAGAAGACTGGTCGGTTGCCTCTTGATCCTGTAGAAGCTAAGTATGTGAAAGCTATGGACAAGTGGTTTGAGTTGTGGAATGAGACTCTATACAAAAAATCCTACAACCGGCCACTCCTTAAGTGCATTACCAGAAAAGAGGGATTGGACGTTTTAAAGGAACTGCATGAGGGAGTTTGTGCTTCCCACATTGGAGGAAGAGCGTTAGGAGAAAAGGCTCTCAGGACTGGCTACTTTTGGCCGACCTTGAAAGAGGACGCCTTGCTCTATGCCAAGAAATGTGATAGTTGCCAGAACATGGCAACATCTATCTGAAGTCGTCCAACTACTTAACTCCAATCCTCTTCCCTCTTCCCTTTGCCAAATGGGGAATGGATATCCTTGGCCCCTTTCCTATTGCTGCCGGCCAGAAAAAGTTCGTAATAGTGGTTGTTGATTACTTTACAAAGTGGGTTGAAGCAGAAGCATTAAGTGGCATTACCACCAATGACGTCAAAGGGTTCATCTGGAAGAACCTCATTACAAGGTTTGGTATGCCTCAATCGGTCGTCTTTGACAATGGGCCGCAGTTCGAAACACCTAAGCTTCGTCAATGGTTGGCCGATCAAGGAATCAAAGCTCACTTTGCTGCAGTGGCTCATCCACAGGCTAATGGGCAAGTTGAGGCTTTTAACAAGATTCTGTCGGCCGGGATCAAAAAGAAGTTAGCTAATCCGAGAGGACTTTGGGAGAAGAATTGCAGCTGGTCTTATGGTCAATAAGGACAACGGCCAAGAATTCCACGGGAGAGACTCCATTCATGCTGGTATATGGCTCTGAGGCCGTCCTTCCTATGAGATTGAAGAACCAACTTTGAGAGTGATGATGTACTCAGAGGATGCTAACTGGGCAGCTCTTCGGACGGCTTTGGACTTAGTCCCTGAAGTCAGGGGCAATGCATTACTGAGAATGCAGCTATACAAGTTGAGAATGGCCAGAGAGTTTAACAAAAGAGTTGCAAGGCGTCCATTGAAGCTTGGAGACCTCGTCTTGAGGAAAATGGAAGCAGTCGGCCGAGCCAAAGAGCTAGGAAAGCTTACCCCTAACTGGGAAGGACCCTACAAAATAATCGAAGTAGTTCAGAATGGCACCTTTCGTCTGGAAGATATGGACGGACGATCCATTCCTAGGACGTGGAATTCTGATACTTTGAAGAAATACTTTGTTTAGGGCATCTTGGCAAATTGTAATCTTCTCTTAATGCATTACAATGAAAAAAGTAGAATGTATACATGTACCTTGACTATCCGTGTAACACACCGTAATTTCGACCCTTTATTTTTTGGTGTTTGTTTATTTTAAAATGGTATTTTTCCTTCTCATAAAAATAAATAATTTATCATTTGAATTATTTTGGAACATCTTATGAAAATGTGTATATATATTTATATGTTGTGATATATTTATATATTTTATTTTAAGTTGTTATATTAGTTTCATTATTTATTTAGGCGTTTAGGATCCCGTTTTATCGCATAGCATTTTTGTAACGTTGTTGGACCGACTAATTGGGTGATGAAATGTTGCATTGCATGTGGTGTGTCATGCTAGCCGAAAACTAGCAATTATGTTGTGGAGGATGAAGAGTTTTGGTGCGTGCTTATGAAGCTAACCTTTGAGTCTCTTGTAACTCCCTATTTAATTCTCCATTAACCCACCTTTGTAATCACCCTTTAAACCATTTTTTAAGAAGGTTATTAATCAGATTTTTGCTGCATTGTAACCCCATTTTCCGTCCAATCCTTAGAGAGGAAGAGAAAGAGTTTTTCTCTCTTCTCGGATTTTCGTCCATTTCTGCACACCCATTTTCTTTCCATCATATCTCCTTCGTTTCTTATCCGAATCGAGCGTGTGTGTAGTCAAAATCTATCTACTCGGAAAGATCTTGCTCGTGGTATAATTTTTTTTGAAGAAAGAGGAAGACGCGACTCAGTTTTCGTTGCAATCAGACGAGTCATCCGGTTTTTGTTCCTATTCGCACCTTTACGAAAATAACCGTAACCGGAGATCTAACCGTTGGATAGTCTTCAAATTTGGAAAGAATGTTTATGACATCTTGTTATTTACTTTGACCGGAGCGATTTAGATTCCGAGCTTTTGATCACCGCGAATCATAGTCGGAACTGAGCAGTGCAAAATAAGAGTTTTCAACATTCAAGGAAGAGGTAACTAGCGTTATTCTAGTTCGATAGAGAATAGATTGTGAACTTAGGTTGTTAGAATCGGTTTAGAGAACGTAGTATCATGCTAGGTGGAACTTAGAGGATTTTATGATTGAAGTTACATGTAGTTTCATGGTTGTTGGTGTTGTTTTCATACCTTGGATTTCTACTATGATCATCTTGTTAAGTGTTGTTGATTAGTTGTATCCTTGTTGTTGTTGTTGTGGTTGTGCTTTTGGGTTGAATTGCTTGGTTGTGTCTTGGACTCTTGGTTGTCATTGTGGTGATTGATGGAGTTTGTTGTTGTTACTGTCGTTGTTGTTGGTGCTGGGGTGTGTTGTTGTTGTTATTGTCGTTGTTGTTGGTGTTGGAGATGGTTGTTGTTGTTATTGTTGTTGGTGTTGGAGATTGTTGTTGTTGTTATTGTCGTTATTGTTACTGTCGTTGTTGTTGTTGATGGAGTTTGTTGTTGTTGTTGGTGGTGAGTCATGAATGTTACGAAGGTGTTTGGTGATGTATGGATGTTTGTGGAAGTGCTTGGCGTGTGTGTCGATGTGTCATTGAGGTTGGAGTAGGCGTGGGTGGCTGGTGCTAGCCTCGAAGGAGTTGTTGTGGGCGAAAGAGCGAAGCTCGCAGGCCATGGTAGTGGGCTGCCCGCGACGAGCGAGCCTCGTCGCGACTCGTGACTGCTAGCTGTCGTGACCCGCGATGCTCGTCGCACCTCGCGACGAGGGGTCTGCTTCTTGAGTCGTGCTGTTGCGTGTTTGTTTCCTTTTGGTCTACAACTTGTGTACCTTTGCTTGAGTGGTCTTAGATATGTATACCAAGGGTGTTTGAGTATTGTTTGGTCGACTTAAGTGTTACATTAAGGTATGTGCCCTATGTTGTTGGGTAGCCTATGGTTGTTTAGTTTGGAGTGTGTTGATGGTTTATGCTTTGTTGTATAAATAACGATTGAACCTGGTTGGTTAGTTAGATTTGATTTGCTTGTATACCTTGCTGTGTATACACTTGAATGTTGGATTAGATGAATTTTGCTTGTATACCTTCTCGTGTATACAATTGAATGTTGGAGTAGATGGATCTTGCGTATACCTTGTCGTGTATACATCGTATTTGGTTGAGTTGGATTGATCCTACGGACGGTATGGTCCTAGGAATTTGTGTTTGATTGACCCTGTGAACGGTATGGTTCTAGGAACTTGTGTTAGCTGATTCTAAGAACGGTATGGTTCTAGATATATGTGATCCTAAGAACGGTATGGTTCTAGGAATTTGTGCGATGATCCTAAGGGCGGCATGGTCCTAGGAGTTTGTGTTTGATTATTCTAAGGGCGGTATGGTCCTAGAAATATATGCTCGCTAACCTAAGGGCGGTATGGTCCTAGGCTTTGGTTACTAAATCGTGGGCGGTATGGTCCATTGGTTACTACGGGTGGTATGATCCGTAGATTATAGCTATTCGAAAGGGCGGTATGGTTCCTCGAATATGCAACGAGGCCTTGGGCGGTATGGTCCAATGAGTCTACTCACAGGCGGTATGGTCTGTTATTTGAGCTTGTGGACCGCATTTGTTGCATTTGTTTGCAATGTTGACCGCATTTGTTGCATGGTTCTCAATTGTACCTCGTAGTGAGTACGGTCGGTTGCTTATGATAATTTGTACCACATAGTGAGTACGGTCGGTTGCTTATGAATATTGTACCTCGTACTGAGTACGGTATCTTGATAATGTGTTCTTTGATGTTGCTTCTAATTTCTTTCAAGTTCATTATCTATTTCTATTTGAGCTGGGAGGACTGCTAGTTACTCCCCACTGATTGTGGAAGTTGTATATTTTGCAGGTTATGTTGATGGGTTGCTCCTTTGGTTTTGGGCTTGAGTTGAGTTGTGAGCATTAAAAAGCTAGGTGTTTTAGGCCTAGACTTTTAGTTAGTTGAAGAGTTAGTTTTCTCTTTTTGTTATTACTCTAATTAATTTAACTTATTTATACTATTTACTTATGTTGGTTTATCACTTAGTTATGACATCGCATTTCTTGTAGTAGTGACATTCCCAGAAGACGATGTTTCCGCCATCGTCCTATTAATACTATTATTATTTCTTTCGTTTCCGCTTTGAAATTCTGGGGTGTTACGATCCGTCAAGCAAAATTCATATAATACAGCTCTACTTCTCTATGACTCTGTTTGATTTATTTGCTTAAGTTATATACTAATCGTCGAAAGCTAACAAACATAACAGAGCAGCAAATGAAAATGCACCTTCTATTAGGAGATCGGCTGAAAATGTTATCGTCCTAAAAAGGGATAATTACATATATTGGCCGCTTGTTTGCTTAAAGAGTTTAAACATCTCCTAAACAAGGTCGGCTGGAATTAGGACGCCTTAGTAAAGGTATCCTACCTTCCGTCCAAAAGCCTTAAACTTAGAAATAACAACCTTAGTAAAGGAACAAGTTATTTCATAATTTAACAAAGATGGACGAGTTGCAATCACTCTTATAAAACATCCAAGTTATTTAAAAAATTGTGGCTTTTTCTCCTTCTTGAACAGAGGAAGGTATCAAAAACTCCTCGTCCAAGAAGGGGGGCATAATTTAGAAATGACTAAGTCTTTATCCAATGACGAATGTTTGACCAAGTTTTTGGCTGAGCAACTTATTAACTTCTCAAGTTTTTCCTTGGGCATGTGGTGAACGTCCAGAAAAGAACTAAAGGTTCAGGCAAAGTATGTTATGACGAATTGCTTTCATACTCGCATTAAAGTTTAGGATATTGATTAAAGCCTTAATACGCTCGGCCAGAGGAGCTGGAGGGTTAGTCTTATGCAGTAAAGTATAAAGCAGTAGAGATTGAAAAAAGATAATTTTTCATAAATGAAGAAAGGATTACAAGCTAGTCTAAGGCAAAAGTACAAAAAAGTACAAGTACAAGTGGCTCGCGGCCAAAATAAAATATGAGGAAACTAAGCGGCAGGAGGGGCATTGTCTTCTTCGTCCTGGGCCTCCACGTCATCTTCTTCTTCTTCGTCCTCGGAAGACTCTTGGAAGACGGGGGGTCTTCCCTTTGATGTTGGCCTTGTGCAGGCTTTCTTGAAATTCCAGCCGAGGCATACCTGGGGATATCCTCTTCCTCGGCCATCATTCCAAAAGTCTGCACGGCCCATTCCTTTGAAGTGTCTATGACAGTGTTCATAGCCTCCTTGGCCGCAAACTGTGGCCGTGACTTTGGTCGGAGGGCTTGGTTTTTAACCTTAAGGACGAGGTTCTCTCGGTAAAACTCGGTAGCCATTGTCATGACTGAGTTTCTCTTGTCCATAAGAAAACGTTCCAAGGACGCTCTCTCGTCCAGCATTTCGGTCAGCCGAAGGAGATAAATTTTATTTTGGGACTCAAGTTCGGCTGACCGTTTTTTCCAAGCTATCTTGGATTGCTGGTGCAACACCTCCTGCTCGGCCATTGAGAACTGAGCATGGTCGGCAACCGCAGTCACGTCCTGGACGAGCTTCTTATTCTCTTTTTTAAGCTCCCTCGCCTAGTCTTCAGTTATTATGCTGCGAGCAAAGAGCTGGAACAGGAGAAAGACAAAAGAGTTAGGACGAATGCGATAAAAAAATATATATATCTAAGTATAGAAATTAAAGCGTCCAAGGAAAAATTTACCTCTGCAGCCAGGTGAGACATGTAGCCAACATGCCTTGATGAGGCTCCCCTTAAACCCTTGATGTAAGGTTCAGGAAAGCACTTGAAAAGCTCCAACTTGAGCTTCTCGCGGTCAGCCGATGACATCTTCCCAAAGGCTGCGGAAGATTCATCGTCAGAAAGGATGGGAGAGCCGTCAAGGGATGGTCCCTTCCCTTTATCTGAAAGATTAGACTCGTCAATATTTCTGATTAGAATAACCACGACCTGTTTGTTGGACGGACTCATCGGACGCCTGCCAACCCGCAGTGTTCTAACAATATTTGAGTAATAAGACTCACCAAAAGAACGGGAGGCCGTCCTATAAGCCTCCGGCATCTGCCCTACCAGTTTGGCAACTGGCCCAGTAAAAGCAGATCCGTCCAAAGTCGTGTCCGGCTGAGAAGGATTATCCTCATATCCGTCCACTGGAGCAACCGTCTCAGGCTGCTCAGAATGATTGATCGGGCCAGTGTAAGTAACCATAGCCCTCTCCTCGACGGCTGGAGGAGAATCCTCAGCGGGGATGACTATCTCGACCTTGGGGATCGGCCGAGAAGGCTTCTTCTTCTTGGCCGTAAAGCCTTTGGATTTTTTGGGTGGAGGAGCGTCACCCGTTGCGGCTGGTCTCTTCTTAGACGTCGGTTTCTCCGCCAACGCTTTGGACGTTGGGGCATTTTTCTGAAAAAACCAAGGAAAAAAGAATAAGAAGCTGGAACTCGTCCTGAGGTTACCTCAAGGTGCTCTCTCTTAAAGAAGCAAGGCGTCCAAATATTACTCGAACGATCTGCTCTTCCAAGAAGCAAATCGTCCAGGATGGATTGAAGACGGTCTCCTCTTCGAAGAGGCAAGGCATTTAGGACCCAGGCAGGACGGTCTGCTCTTCGAAGAAGCAAAGCGTCCAGGATGGATTCAGGACGGTTTGCTCTTCGTAGAGGCGAGGCGTCCAGGACCCAGTCAGGACGGTTTGCTCTACGAAGAAGCAAAGCGTCCAGGATGGATTCAGGACAGTTTGCTCTTCGTAGAAGCAAGGCGTCCAGAAGAATCTAATGACGCTTTACTCCAAAAGGAGTGAACTCGTCCAGAGAAAAAAAAAAAGAAAAAAAAAAAAGGAAGAAGAAAATTTGTACCAGTGTGTCTGCCCATTTTTCAGCACCAGTTTTGTTGAACTCCTTCCAGAGGGAGTCGGTGAACTTGGACGCGCTCATATCTCCCTTCCAAGACTTTCTTAGCTTTGCCTTGGCCAAATCTGCATGAGAAGAGAAAGCAGGATGAGATTCTCAAATTCATGACGAAGGGGTTTACTTAGAGTTTTTAAAGAATATACCTCTATCCGCGGCCGGCCTCAACCCGGCCGCGACCAAGAAATCGTCATTGTAAAACATCTCCTTGAAAGGAATCCAGTTGGACGGACCTTTAAAGGAGACGTCATCGATGGAATACTCTGAAATTCTAAAGTATTCCATCAGGTGCTTAGCCGAGCTGTTCTCCAGCTCAGAAAGGACGTGTTCGTCCTGTGTTGGTAGCACTCCGGCTGTATAGCGATACCGTCTGGCTACCGCCTCGTTTGGAGCTTGGACGAACAGGAACTCGGCCTTCCAAGCATGCATCTTAGACGTTTTGTCCCAAGACGTCATAAAGCCTTGCCGATTGCAAACGCTCACCCAGGCCCCATTAACAGTTTTGGGAACCTTGGAGACGTAGTGCATTTGTGAGAAGGCCACCATGGACGGCTCGACGCCCTTAAGCTCACAGACGGCTATAAAAGTTAAAATATTTTGCCATGAATTGGGGGCAATTTGATTGAGTCCTATATTGTAATAATAAAGAAGCCTAGTGATGAAGGGATGAAGAGGAAAGCGAAGTCCGGCATCTAAGCCAGACGATAAACAGCAAAATGGCCAGCAGGAGCATAAGTATAGTGTCCTACCGGCCAGGAAGAACAAGCCGATACCCCGGCATGGGTATGGCTGAAGAAAGGTGGTCTAGATGGCGACCTACTCGTCCTAACCAGCCACTTTCGGCCAGGATGTATCCAGGGTCAGACAAGGGGCCAAGACGCCGGCTTATCTCAGAAGAGGTAGTGGATGGCTCGTCTGAGCCGCTACCAGCAGCAGAAGAGCTTTCGGCCTCATTCGACTCATCTGAGGCCACCCTTGGATTTGACGGGTTAGGCTCTGGAGAGCCTTGAACTTCAGACTCCTCCTGGACGAGGTCAGGAGATAGGTTTTGATTGGCAGGACTAGCGCTCTGGATCTCTCGCTCTCCATTAGCGGGAATCCGTCCAGTTGATTCCTCTCTTTCTAAACTAGAGGCTGGCATGTTAACCCCTCTTCTGATACGAGCCGTCTGCTTGACGCGCGCCAGATTACCCTGCACAGGTAAAGACCGGGTCGTCTGACTTTGCCGTCCATGGCTAAAGAAAAAGAATGCATGTCCGGCTGAGATATGTCCAACTCTAGAAGATGCCGAGGAAGTCAGGCCCTCTGTTCTAGGGTTAGCACCAACCCTTGAGCGGCCGGGATTGTTCGATGAAGAGGACGAATCCATTTTCTTAAAATATGCTTGAAAATATAAAGGAAATGAATGAATAAATACCTGTAGATGAAAGCTCAGATGAATGTCAAGGACGAGTTGAAATCTCGGACGAGCGGAGTAGCAGTTTGCAAGAACTTGGACGGGAGTAGTTTCTCTCTCTAAAAGCTCAGTAAAAATTGCGGAGTCTCTCTCTCTAGAAAATTTCTCAGCAATGTTAAAATGATTCCAGAAACGACAAGGTCACATATTTATAGAGGGGTGAAATGACCGTTGCTCTTGATAGTTGACCTGTGGAGACCGGCAAAATGGCGCCTCTTTTTTGAAAAAGAGAGGGGTAGTTCCAGGTCGGTTAAAAGAGGAAGATTAACCGTCTTGGCGCCGAGTAAAAATAACTCCCTCTTTTAAGGGGCAAATGTTGTAGCCTAAAAATCAACGGCTACCCTTATGGCACGTGGCGCTATCTCAGCCCTACATGTGGCATCTGTTTAGGCCAAGGAAAGTACAAAGGCCTGCAGGTTTGTGGGCTAAAGTACACCTTTCTGACGAAAATGTGTACTGAAAAGCTCCCTTATGGCCCTAAAATTGTACTTAGGCCCACTGAAGTAAAGCCTGATTCAACTAAAAGGTAAAATGTACTAACCAATCAGCGCTAGCCACGTGTCCTAATATTATTGCTTAGCCAATCAGATGCTCCCAAATTAGGGTGACATCAAGGTACAGCAGTCATTTCAAACAGTATAAATAGTCCTTGATTTCAAGTACTATTTGTACGTTTTTCAGAGCATAGTACTGTTATTCTGCCATAAATTCTTCTCTCTCTCTCTCTACTTTCTCTCTCTAAAAGTTCCTTCACATCCCGGTTATCTGACTTAAGCATCGGAGGGGGAAATACCACCCAAACCTCCAGGGTGGATCCCTTTTTTGCAGGTTGCTGGTCAGAAGTTTGCATCGGGATTTGAGCTAATCATTGTTGCACAAGTCTCCAGTTTTAGAACCTATCATTGGGAGTTGTGATATTTAATTACTAGTTTTACGTTACGTAACAGACACTTTCCTCAACACACATTGTACGCTTATTGTAAATACGATAAGCTTTACTATTTGAGGCATATCCTAGAAATATAGCCTCATCACTTCTAGCATCAAACTTTCCTAAATTGTCCTTTCCATTATTATGTACAAAGCATTACATCCAAAAACTTGAAAGTAAGAAATATTTGGTTTTCTTCCTTTAAGCAGCTCATAAGGAGTCTTCAATGTAATTGGTCTTAGCATGACTCTATTGATGATGTAGCATGTTGTGTTTACTGCATCCGCCCAAAAATTCTTCTGAAGACTAGTTGCAATTAACGTTGTCCTTGCCATATCCTCTAGGGTCCTGTTCTTCCTTTTTACTACGCCATTTGTTGTGGTGTTCGTGGGGCTGAGAAGTTGTGATCTAGACTATCATTGCTGCAAAATTCGTCAAACTTGGAGTTTTTAAACTTCTTACCATGGTCATGATGTTTTAATTTGTAATCACTCGTTCGTTGAATCTTTTTAGCAAACGTTAGAATTCATTAAATGTTTCATCTTTTCTATGAAGAAAGATAACCCAATATATCTTCAGTAATCATCTACAATTACCAATAAATATCTCCTACCTAATCGACTTTGAATGTGTACATGGACACATAAGTCCATATGAATGTGTTCCAATGGACTTTGTGTGCTTACAATTTTCTTTGATTTGAATGAGGATCTCACTTGCTTCCCTTTTGCACATGGATCACAAACACCATGGTGCGTGAACTTAATTGTTGGTAGTCCAACTACTAAGTCTTTCCCATTTAGTTTGTTTAGTAGGGACAGGCTGGCATGACCAAAACACTTGTGTCACAATAGGGGATCTTCTTCAACCACACTCTTCAATCGCACTTAGACATGTGAGATTATACCTAGGAACAAGGTTGAGATCGACCATGTAGGTATTTCCTTTCCTTGTTCCTTCAAGTATCTTGGTTCCTATACTCTTATTGCTAACAACACATGACTTATTAGTAAACTTCACTATATTCCCTTTATCACAAAACTGAGAAATGCTGAGTAGATTATGTTTTAACCCCTCGACCAAAAACACGTTATCTATGGAGTGTAATAGAGACTTAGCAGTCTTACCAACAACTACAATATTACCAGTTAGGATGTCTCCGAAAGTCATTATTCCTCCATGGTATACTAAGAGTAAGACAAACTTGGATTAATCAACGGTCATATGCTTGGAAGACCCGCTATTGATGAACCACAGGTTGTTCCCCCTCACTTCAGCCTTAGTATTAGATGAATATCCTTCATCTTCAGTTTTGGCCATGAGATATAGGTGAGCAGTTTCTTCTTCTCCATGTTCCTGTTCCTCCTCATAATCAGTTTCTCCCAATGCAGCAACCATGGCTCTCTTCATTTCTATTCTTGAAAAAGGTTTTGGCTAATCCCTGTTCCTTTCTTTGAATTTTCCTTTACCCTTCTCGATATCCCATTGAGGACACTCGTTGATAAAGTGGTATGGACTTCCACACTTGTGACAACTTAATTTGGTAGGCTTCCTTGTCACCTTCCCTTTATAGTTCTTGTTAAAAGAACTTCTTGAATCTTTGTACTATCATAACAACCTCTTCGTCATCTATTTCTGACTCTTCTTGATCATCTATTTTCAGAGCCAGAGCTTTCATTCTCACAGCATCTCGTTCATGAGTTCCTAGATGCAATTCATGGGTCATCAAGGAACCAGCCAACGACTTCTCTACATCAAATGTAGTGAACTCTTGGGTTTATAATAAAACATTTACTTTAGCCATCCACTTCTCATCCTGGGAAGACTCCTTAGAATCTTTCCAACTTGTTCCTTTAGAGTAATGATTTTTCTAAGAGACTCAAGTTCATTTATGATGTTCGAAAAGCGATAACATTTCCAAGAAACTCAAGTTCATTTGAAACAATTCATACTTATACTTGAGCATGTCGATCTTTGATCTTTTCACTTCGCTTGTTCCTTCATACGTAACTTGAAGGAGTTCCCACATATGTTTCGCAGTCTTGCACCCCATGATGCTGTTGTGTTCATGAGGACCAAGACCACAATGAAGTAGCTTTTTAGCTTAGTTGTTCATCTTCATTTTTTCGAAATCTTCTTTATCAAATTCTTCTAGGGGTTTTGGGATAAACTCCCCTTTATCATTCTTATTAGTAACTTCGAAGTCACCAAACTAAATTACTCTCCATACTTGATAGTCTTCTGCTTTTATAAAAATCTTCATACGATTATTCCAGTATGGATAGTGCTTCTCATTGAACATGGGAGGCCGCTGAGTAGAATATCCTTCATCAAGTTTTTCACCTGTAGTGTTCATGGTGCCAGGTACCAGCTTCTCAGGATTAACTGATTTTTGAAGGTACTGGGCTCTGATACCAATTGTGGTTCTAGTATGAACACTGGGTCAACTACAAGAGGGGGGTTGAATTTTAGTTGAGGGGAAATTTTCGAATTTATAAAGCGGAATAGAAATAACTTTAACACTTAAGAGAAAAGACACACCAAATTTTAGAGCGAAAAATCCTAGGCCCAATAGGAACCTTGACCCAAAGGGATTTTAATCTCAACTTTTTTTAATGAAATAGGCCAAAAGAATATCTCTTTACAACCTAACTAGAACCTTCTATGTTCCTTTAGGAACTTGTTCCCAGTCACTCAGTTTTCCCTGAATTGATGAGTCACTTTGACTTCACTAGAAGTCTTCTCTTTTCTCTCGTCCTTTTTCTCTTTTTATCTCAAAGATATTCTCTTAATTTTTTCTCTCACCCAAACACTTAAGATATTACAAGGATTAGTGGAAGAAGAAAAATACAGAAAAACTTTATAAATAATAATTGTCTTTTTAGAGCTAGAAAGTTATATTTTTCTTCGACAAATCTTCTTCTTATATAGCTGTTGAAATCATCCATTTTCTACCGGAATTTTACTACTCCATGATGTCCTGATTTCATGCTTGTAAGATCGTGTGAATCATGGCCTAAATTTGCTACTCATGTTCCACAAGTATGACAACGGTTAAATAGCAGCTCCCATTATCCGTTAGTGGAGAGAAATTCCAGTAGGTAGTTGCTTGTGCTTACACTAGTACAAAAACGTTGATTTGCGTCGGAACCTGGACCCCTATTTGCATCGGACTTGGGTCCGACGTCACAGGTTACGACGCATATGACCTGAAATTGATCTGCGTCGTATGCAAAAATGACGCAGATTAGTTAGTTATTTACGTCGCACGTTGTATACGGTGCGACGCAGATGGCTCTCCCCAGCCCAACACCAAGCATCAAAGGGTAATGTGCGTCGCACATCGCCTAGGGTGCGACGCAGATGAGTGATTTGCGTCGCACCTTGGGCTACGTGTGACGCAAATTGCAATTTTTTTAAAAAAAATTGTTTTTTAATTAAAAAACTAGGAATGAGGCTGTTGCAAACTTGCAATAAAGATTTCGGTTTCTTCACAAAAAAATGTAGATTTATAATAATAAATTACATAAAATAAAGAAAAAGAGATAATTACATAAAAAAGAATACACAAACTACAGAAAATCAATTAAATAAAATTACAGAAAAATAGAGAAGATTACAGAATTACTGAAAATCCAAATGATAAAAGAAAGAATTTCATAGCAACTACAATTGAAATTTCAGATGGTGGTGCAAATCCAGATCTTCACCTCAAACGCAACTACAGTCGAGAAGAACCAGATTTGAAAATGAGAAAGATATTAACAATCAAAATTCAACCTCGGTGCAAAGGAGAAAAGATTAAGAATCAAAATCAAAGTTCATGAACGAATTTCGAGGTAGATTGCTGGAATACCTTCATCGGACTAGGAAAATACCATCCTTTTACTGAAAATTTCAGATCTGAAAACGAGAAAAAATGAACAAAAATAATTAGATATAAATGCCATAAAAATAAACAAAAATAATTAGATATAAAAAAAATGAAATGATATTAAAACAGATAATAAAACTCAATTCCATAGAACTTAGATCTGAATTGAAATCCATGAATCACATGCAAAACACGAAATGAAACGATTAAACGAAGAAAAATAAAGGTGGTTGGGCTATGTTAGTGCTAAGCTACGCTAGGATATTAAGACAAGTTAGAGTTTGATGGATTGTGTCTGTGCTTTATTGATAATAGTTTCTCTATTTACAGAAAATCGTAACATGTAACTTCCATGCTTGCTGTGGAGGGAAAATGTTTGAATCATATTTGATTCAAACCTTAACTGTTTTCTAGTGATGAATAATTGTAGCTCTCGAATGCACGATTATCTTCATGTTGAATCGTCCTATGATGATCTTCTTTTAGTTGCTATTTCTTGACTTTCATCTCTTGATAATCTTGATGACCTTCCTTTGGATTCTTTTGACTTTGAAATCTATTGACTTCGCTTAATGGGCTTTATAATTCTATTGGGTTCTTATATTAAAGCAAAAATTAAACCTTTTGAGTTTCGATTAAATATACCATAATAAATGTTACTTGACATTCGAAAATGATAGTAACACTTATATTTGAGCATATGGAGGGGGAATTCCCATGGAATAAATTAGAATGTCAATAAAACAACACTTAGTATGTCCAATGCAAACATGGAACACTAATCTATCTATAGATAGGTCTATCATTTTATCATGTAGAGACACAACTTAACACTTGGCAATTTTTTAAAAATGAATGACAAACTTTATTTAAATGACACATGGTAAGATTTTTCTTGCTATATATAAATATGATATGATATAATTTATGACGAACATTATGGTGATTGATTTAATTACCCAACTATCGAATCTATATATATAAATAAAAGACGCTTAATGTTTTCTAGTTGCATAAATTAAAGGATTGAATCAACATTTTATAGTTTTGCAACAACGAGACGTAGCACTCATTCCTTCACACTTACATGTGGTATAATTTATATTTTTGTGCCATTTGGCGAAACTCTCTGGTTGTTTAACACATAGGCTTTTTTCTAGCTTTATGTAATATATATATAATGATAATGATGATTTGAGAATTCAAGTTTGGATTAAATGCTGACATTTAAGTCTATTAATAATTAATTTATTATAATGAATGTTGCAAATTCATATTATTAATCTTTAGATTGGGTCAAGTCAGTTTTGACCAAGCCCGGCCCTAGGGGTTGTCTAGAGGTGTAACCGCCCATGGCACAAATAAGAAAGGGGTCCAATTTTTTTTTTTTTTGAAGGATTTCTATTAAAAGAAAGCAACAATAATTATATGTAATAAATACTCGTTTGATTTGACGATTATTTGTCTGTTATTTCACCCACGAGACTTGAGTTCAAATCTCATGAGATAAAAAGTTTTTTTAACATTTCTTTTTACATTTTTCTTCTTTAATTCATATTCAAAATTCCTTTACATGTACGGTAATTCCTTTTACATTTTAGCTCACTTCTTTTTACATTTTTCTTTTAGTATTTTAAAAAAATTATTTACCTCTTTATAAACATTAGCATTAGTCTACTAGTATTGTACTTCAAATATATTATATTTGATCTTGTTTTTTTAACATCATAATAATGTGATATGGATTAATAAGTTCTAGTTTCAAATTAATATTTACTTTCTTCTCATTTCACCTCAAGTACCTATGTTGGAACCTCGACACTCGGGCATAAGTCGGACTCTTGGATACTTTCTTTAGAGCCAAAAGATTGAGAAAGTTCCAAGAAATAGTTGAGTTAGACACTTCGACACGTACCCGTGTTAAACATAGGTACTCGAGTTTGAGCAACATAGCTTTACATAAAATACTCTACTTACTCTAGAAAAAAGTAATTATTGGTAGTGAAATCCTAGCTCCACCACCATCTATATGGCTATATATAAGAGGTCTTTTTTATTTCACCCCGGCTTACAAATTGTCAAGCACCGCCCTAATTTTGATTGACAGCAAAAACTAAATAACAAAATATCACACACTATAAATTCAGATTGGATAATATTAGATCAAATCATATTTTTAACAAGTATATATAAGATTTATTTACCTTATGTATGTATGTACATCAAAAAAGAACTCGAATGGATGATGACCCCCTTGAGGAATTGGGAGAACACTTATCACCACGATCATCATTAAGAGAATTGCAACAGCAATCGGAGATTCGACCTCTATTCTCGGAATGGATGACGGCGATAAAGAGTAACAATACAGTAACCCCGGTGCTTCAAATGAATCCAGGTAGGAGTAAATCTCATTCTCCGTGTTTGAATGATAGTATTAATGATAGAAGGAATACTTGTGATATTGGAAATGGTAGGCAATTGAATACTGATGTGAATGTGGAATTGAATGGAAATATTGCAATGAATTGTGAAGTGAAAATTGGAATTGAGGATATTCAGGAGGAGGTAGATTATTGGAATTCTGCTGTGGTTTGTTATGTTTTAGGTGCTAATCCTCCCATTTTCGTAATGGAAGGCTTTATTAGGCGTATATGGAGAAATATGGGGGTTGATAAAGTGGCCAGCGTGAATAAAGGAGTTTTCATAGTTAGATTTACTACTATGGAGAATCGAGACAAGGTTTTAAATGGTGGTTACCAGTTTTTTGATAAAAAACCAGTGATTATCAAAGCTTGGTCGCCTGAAATGGATCTCACAAAGGAAGTTACAGCTGCTGTTCCGATGTGGATTCAATTACATGACCTGGATATCAAATACTGGGGGGAGAAAAGTATGTTTAAGATTGCAGGTCAGATTGGGAAGCCCTTGAAAATGGATCAGGCAACGAGGAAAAGGGAAAGGTTGCAATATGTAAGGCTCCTTGTTGAGGCAGAGGTGAATCAAGTTTTCCCTGAAACGATTTATTTTGTCAATGAGAAGGATATTAAGATTCAAGTGAAGGTGGTGTATGAGTGGAAACCAGAAGTCTGTGAGATATGTCAGCAATTTGGTCATAACTCAGGACAATGTAGGAAGGATGTAGTCAGGAAAGTGTGGAAGGAAAAAGGGAAAGCAAAGCAGTCAGTAGAAACTGGTATCATAGGAAGACAATCTGCTCAGCAGCAGATGGAGAAACAGGATGCTTTTCAGGTGGTTCAGAGTGCCACCAGGAAGATGGTAACACAGGTACAACCAGTGACTACTATGAATTCATTTCAGGCACTGATGGAGGAAGAAGTGACAGTAGGACATGTCTTGTGTGAAATAGGTGAGAATGGAGTTGGGAGGGATGAAAACCCTCCAGACCCTCATGAATAGAGTTCTATGTTGGAACATAAGAGGTCTAAAAATAGCCCTGTGAAGCAGCAAGTAGTTAGGAATTTTATTCAGAACTACTCCACTGGGTTAGTTAGCCTTTTAGAAACAAGAGTGAAGGTGAGCAACATGGGGAACCTTTACTTAAATATTTGTCCTGGATGGTGTTTTACTTCAAATTCTCAATTCCATAAAGGAGGTAGAATTGTGTTGTTATGGAATCCGAATTTTTTTCATGTGAACATTATTAAATGTTCTAGTCAAATAGTACATTGTCACATTAAACCCACTGCTGGCCAAGCAGAGTTTTATGCTTCATTTGTTTATGCGTTTAATTATGCTGGAGGAAGGAAGCAATTGTGGGAGGATTTGAAGAATTTAAGAGTTGATAATGCAGCGTGGATATGGATGGGTGATTTTAACAATGTTCTGAATATGGAGGATAGGGTGGGGGCTCCAGTTAGAGCTAGTGAATGCAAAGATTTCAGAAGATGTGTGGAATGCTGTAGTATGGAAGACATGAAGGCAACAGGGTGTTTCTACACGTGGAATAACAAGCAAGGAGAGGATACAAGGGTATTCTCCAAGATTGACAGGGTTATGTGCAACATGGATTGGATGGAAGCCTATCCATATACAGAGGCCAATTTCTTACCAGAGGGGGAGTTTGATCACTGCCCTATGATTTTGACTGCACATCCACAACAGAATTATGGAAAGAAACCATTCAGGTACTTTGATATGTGGAAGCATGCGCAAAACTTTGAGCAGATAATACAAGATGCCTGGAATACAGAAGTGCGTGGTGCCCCAATGTTTAGACTTACTCAGAAGTTAAAGAAGGTGAAGGCCTTTCTAAGGCTGTTGAATAGAGAGGGTTTCAATGATTTACAGGCTAAGGAGATCAAAAGTGCAGCAGCTTTGAAGGATTGTCAGGTTCAGTTACATAAACAACCTGATAATATTAACCTGAGGAAGCAGGAAACTGAGGCAGCAAAAGAGTATAAAGTAGCTCAGGAGAGGTACTTATCTTTTATGAAACAAAAAACAAAATCATCATGGATCAAAGATGGTGATATGAATACGAAGTTGTTTCATAGAAGTCTCAAGAAAAGACAGATTCAAAATGCTATTTTTGGCATTCATAATGCAGCAGGAGAATGGGTTAATACACCGGACAAAGTTAGTGAGGCATTTCTGGATTATTATCATCATCTCTTGGGTGATAAAATGCAGCAGAGAAGGAAGGTGAAGTCAAGAATTGTTCAATGTGGCCCTGCAGTGAACACACAACAAGCTGCAATGCTTCTAAGACCTGTTTCTGGTGAGGAAGTGAAAGAGGCGTTATGGTCTATACATGGTGACAAGGCTCCAGGACCGGATGGGTTTGGGAGTCATTTCTATAAAACTTGCTGGCACATTGTGGGTCCTGATGTAATAACAGCTGTTGTTGACTTCTTTATTCATCGGAAATTACTAAAGGAGGTAAATTCTACTACCATCACTCTTATTCCCAAAGTGCTATGCCCTAGTCATGTGGGGGACTACAGACCTATATCTTGCTGTAATGTGATTTACAAATGCATTACCAAAATTCTTTGTAATAGGCTGAGAGAAATTCTTCCTGACATTATCATGGAAAACCAAGGTGCATTTGTGCATAGTAGATATATTATGCATAACATTATGATATGTCAAGATCTAGTGAGACAGTATGGAAGAAACAAGTCTAGCCCTGGGTGTTTGATGAAGATAGACATGAGGAAAGCTTATGATACCATTGAATGGGATTTTTTGGAGGAAATGTTGAGAGAGCTTGGCTTTCCAGGGAAGATAGTGGACTTGATAATGACTTGTCTTAGATCCCCTAAATTTTCACTAATGATAAATGGTAGTTTACAGGGATATTTTGCTTCCCAGAGAGGAATAAGACAGGGAGATCCCTTGTCCCCTTTACTCTTTGTGATGTGTATGGAGTATCTCTCAAGAGTCTTGAAAAAAGTGAGTGAAAAGACTGAGTTCAAGTTTCATCCTAAGTGTACATCCCTGGGCCTTACACACTTGTGTTTTGCTGATGATATACTATTGTGCTGCAAAGGGGACTTTCAGTCTATTCTTCTACTTCTGAGAGGGTTCAAATTGTTCTCTGATTCCTCGGGGCTTCAAGCAAATGAGCAAAAGTCTGCCATTTACTGCACTGGCATGGAGAATGGAGAAATACAAAGAATTCTTGATAGGTCTGGATTTGTGAGGGAATCCCTCCCCTTCAAATACCTGGGGGTCCCTATCTGTTCCAAAAGGATTTCCATTGCAGATTGTGAGAGGCTATCTGACAAGATCAGTGCAAGGATTAAAATTTGGGGATCCAGGAATATATCATTTGCTGGAAGGGTGCAGTTAATTAACTCAGTACTCTTGAGTATGCATTCATATTGGGCACAAGTGTTTGTGATCCCAAAGACTGTAATGCAGGACATTGGTAAAATCTGTAGGGCCTTTCTTTGGTCAGGAGCTTCCTATAGCACAAAGTCAGGATATGTGAAGTGGAGTAAAGTGTGCTCTCCTAAGAATGCAGGGGGTTTAGGGGTAAAAAATATTTACTTCTGGAATATTACAGCACTTGGTAAATACGTTTGGGCTGTGGAAAAAAAGGTTGATAATTTGTGGGTGAAATGGGTTCACAATATCTACATTAAACAGGAAATTTGGTGGGATTATGTGCCTAATAGTACTTGTAGTTGGTACTGGAAGCAACTGTGTAATGTAAAAGAGAAATTGAAAGGGCTCATTACTGTAGCTCAACTTCAGCAGATGCACAGCTACTCTATCCAGGAGGTTTATGGAAAATTAACATGGGAATATGAAAAATTGCAGTGGTGTCAGGTAATATGGGGGAGAACAGGTCTACCAAAGCATCAGTTCTGTTCATGGCTAGCAATGCAAGGAAAATTACAGACAAAAGACCACTTGTCTAGATATGGGATATGTGCAGATAACACCTGTTTATTATGTGGTGTTCAGGTGGAAACCCATAATCATCTCTTCTTTAACTGTCATTTTAGCAGTCAATGTCTTGAGGCAGTAAAGAGCTGGTGTGATCTGAGAACTAAAAGAGATACACTCCCGCAAATTATTGAATGGCTAAGCAGAAGAAGAAGAGGAACTAAGTTCCAGAGGTCAGTCCAAAGTGCTGCAGTGGAAGCAGTAGTATATATGACATGGCAAGCAAGGAATGAGGCTTTATGGCTTGGTAAAGTCAATAGAATAGAACATACTGTAAAGAAGATACAGGAGCTAGTGAGATGTAGAGTTAGACATGTTTTACCAAAGAAAACGAACAGTAGTGATAAAGTTTGGTTTGAAGCTTTGTAAGGTGTTTTGTGTTGTTCCTCTGATGTTTAGAGGAATTTAGGTTGTATTGGTTTTGGTGTTGAAAGTAATATACTCATCTCTTACTTATCAAAAAAAAAAAAAAAAAAAAAAAAGAACTCGAAAAGGATTGTAATTATTTGTCGTCACTCGTCAATCTGCTAAAATACACAACGAATTTTTAAAGCGACCTTCTCAAACTTGTAGCTGCATATTGTTAGTTTGTCAGTTTCAACGGTGGATAAGCAGTTGTTTCTTTTTAAGGCCCTTCAAAGATTTTGCGTAAGTCACATAAGATGTGCCTTGGAATAGATGGGACAACTTATAAGGTTTTGAAGTCCTTCGCACAAATCTTAGATGACAATGACACAAGAACAAATCTTCAATGAATGTTTAAACTCAATGATTTCCATGAGGAAAATTGTATATCCCTATGACAGTTTAAAGTTCCATTACACCTTGACTTGAGTTAAATTAAGTTTTATTCATTAAATGATTGTCCCTTTCCATATTTAGTGCATGTAGAAAATCCCCTTATATAGTAAGCCATGGATTGAATTGAAACCATTATCTCTCGAAGTCTCAACCATATAAGTCTAACAGTTCAAAACCTGCTTTAGACTGAAAATTAGGTTGGACAAAAGAGATATGAACACAAAGTGGATTTAGTATATGTATCCCCAAGACAAACGTGATAGAGGAATTTTTTTTTTTTTTCACTACAAAAAAAAGCTTATATAGCGACGGATTTTTGGAAGCGGATATATATCCGTTTCTAATTTAGAGACGGAATATTGATAATCCGTCTCTAAATTTATTTAGAGACGGATTTTAAAAATCCGTCCCTAAAATAGAGACGGATTTTAAAAATCCGTCCCTAAAATAGAGACGGATTTTAAAAATCCGTCTCGAAATAAATTTAGAGCCGTCTCTAACTTAGGGACGGATATTGATAATCCGTCCCTAAAGTTAGAGACGGATTTAAAAATCCGTCTCTAAATTTACATATGAATATTTTATTGCACGTATTTAATTTAGAGACGGATTTTCAAAATCCGTCTCTAATTTAGGGACGGATTTTTAGAATCCGTCTCTAATTTAGGGACGGATTTTTAGAATCCGTCTCTAAATTTAGAGACGTATTCTAAAAATCCGTCTCTAAATTCAAATATGAATATTTTATTGCGCTTCTTTAATTTAGGGACGGATTTTAAAAATCCGTCTCAAAGTTAGAGACGGATTTTAGAAATCCGTCTCTAATTTAGAGACGGATTTTAAAATCCGTCTCTAATTTAGGGACGGATTTGAAAATCCGTCTCTAAATTAATCATGATAATATTAGGTAATAATAGGTGATTAAATATAATCATGATAATATTAGGAACTATCGTGTTGTTAATTTCGTTTATATATTTTTTAAATTTTCAGCGAATTTAGAGACGGATTTTCGAAATCCGTCTCTAACTCGAATTAGCGACAAGGGTTTTAGAGAGGGACAATAGTCGTCTCTAAATCCGTCTCTAAGCCCATATAGCGATGGATTTGACCTATTTAGGGACGGATTTTGTCCGTCTCTAAATGGACTCTTTTTTGTAGTGTTTTAACATCGAAGGATAATACAGGAATGAAGGAACTAAAACAAAAAGACCGCTAACAAGCTAACCCTTAACCAACATCCACCCGATGTATTCGACACCATTGTGCTAACAGTAGCGCCTGTCGTACCTGTGTACGGAATACCTTCATAACCTAACATGTAGTAAAAGCGCCAACTAGATCTCGAAATTGCTCAATAGTCCATCGGATGGAGACATCCCTATTATTTGCCGAGCATAAAAGATTTCCTAAGGTAGTAAAGTCCGTTAGGATCGCAACCTCCCTGTGACCTGCGGAACTAGCCCATGTGATCGCTTTAAGGCAAGCCATAGATTTTGCGACGACATCCGAAGAGGCATAGCAAAAATGACCTTGATGTCTTTGGTTTGTATGTGTTGGTGAGCTGGTCACCCAGGCTATACAGCTTGAAATTTGAACCTTATCCCACGAAGCGTCAATCTGCACCAAAAGAGGCCTCCCTCCCGTTAATTGTTTACCTAATTGTGCACAATTGAACCCTGGTGGTATATTTGGGTCCCTCGGGTTTCGTGATGAATCATGCACGGGAGTGATAAAAATGTAATGTTGTTTATCACTGTCTTGAAGGAGGCTATGAATAGATTCTCTTGTTTGTCGTCTCTGTCGAAAGCCTTGCTCATTTCGTGATCTCCAGATGGCCCAAAGGGTGCCGATGAAGGAAGAGATACGCGATCCATAATACCCATCTTCCTGATAAAAACGAAGCAAACAGTAGCTAAGCCACTCTCTAAATGAGTCATTATATATTACCTGTCAACAGATGGAGGCCTAACTGTCGATTAGCCCAAACCTCAATTGCTAATGGACATCGGCGGAACAAGTGTTGTGTGTCTTCACTGTTGTCCAAGCAGATTGGGCATTCACTAGAGATACATATCCCACGTTTGTAAAGATTGAACTTTGTTGCCAGACCGTTGTGCCACAATTTCCATAGAAAGAGCTTCCATTTAGGCATGATGCGCGATCCCCACATAATACAAAAGAATTTCATATCCAAGGTAGATGTCATGGTACATATTTCATTTTGCTGTTGGAGTAATGTTGCATACCCCGATTTGGTAGTATATTACCCAGATTTACTATATGGCCAAAATTGATCATCGTTACTATCCGGAGAAGATGGTAATTCAATACTTTTAATTTGACGAGCCGATGAAAGTTCGAAAAGTCTGTTAATTTTGCGAAGATTCCATCCTCGTTGATTGTCCTGAATTAAATCGGCCACTTTTAGATAACGCGCTTCATAAAGCGGTGCGTGATCTCTGAAAGTAGGTTGTTTTCCATTCATCCAGCGATGAGAAGAAACTCCAATATTGCGTCCATTCCCTACTTTCCAGCAGTTATGATGCTCTAGCAGGTCAGCAGCCATAACAATTTTGTTCCGCCCCCAGGAAGATTGCCGAAAACGTCGTAGAAGGGAGTGTCCCGGACTGTTGTTACGATGGTATACTCTTGATAGTAAAAGATGTGGATTTTGATTAACACGCCAAGCCTTTTTCATAAGTAATGCTGAGTTAAAAATACCTATATTTCGGATCCCCAAACCCCCTTGTCCCCGTGGTGTCTGAATGAGCGCGTGCTTCTTCCAATGTAATCCTTTTCCCTGATTGTCCTTCCAGAAGAAAACCGCTATCATGCGATCCAATTTACTAACAATGGTGGATGGAATTCTAAACATCGCAAGATAGTGCATGAGAGCGCCGATGAGTATAGAGTTAATGATTATCACTTTTGCTGATTGTGAGATATTCATGTGGTTCCAGGAAGTGATCCGCTTCGCAGTCATGTCCAACAGGGGGGTAAAATGTTCGAGATCCTTGCATATCAATTGGACTACCAAGATAATTACCTAGTGATGACTTTACTTCCACCCCGAGTATTGATTTGTATTGTTGTTGTGTCGTATCTTGAATATTAGGACTGGACTTGACAAAATATTTTTATAGATTCAGTATTTGGCCCGAGATATCACAAAAACTCCGAACTACAATGTTCACTGCACAACAAGAAGCTTGAGATGCTTTGAAAAAGAACATTGACTCATCCGCGAAAAACAAGTGGGGGATCTGTGGTCCTTGTTTCCCGATGCGTATACCTTGAAACTGACGAATATCAGTAGCCAGAGTTGTCGTCCGAGACAAGATATCCATGCTAACAAAAAAAGGTAAGGCGACAGAGGATCGCCTTGACGTAAACCACAGGTCGGAGTGAAAGGATCAGTTACTACTCCACTAATTAGTAGCCTATACGCCACTGTTGATATACATTCATGAATCATATTCACCCAATGTTCAGGAAACCCATAAGCACGCAGCACTTTTATCAAAAATACCCAGTGGACCCTATCATAAGCTTTGTTCACATCAAGTTTAAGAGCTGCCAGATGATCAACCTCTACGATGCTTGTTTATGAAATGAGTAATTTCATGGGCAACCAGAATGTTATCTTCCATATGACGGCCCGGAATAAAAGCAGATTGGAAATCATCTATTAAATTTGGTAATAAGCCCTTCATACGATTTACCATGCACTTAGCCAAACACTTATCGAGGACATTACAAAGACTAATGGGACGCAATTGATTTACCTCAACTGGCGGATTGATTTTAGGTATGAGAATGATCAGCGTGCGATTCCATTCCTTCAAAAAATGTCCAGTAGCAAAGAATTTTTGCGCCGCTTCTGTTACACAATCTCCGACCGTTGTCCAATATGTTTTATAAAACTCGACATTAAAACTATCCAGACCCGAAGATTTATCATTTGCTAGAGAGAAAAATGCGTGTTTTACTTCCTCCTGTGATAAAGGTTGCATCAAGATTGACACCTCCATGTTACTTAGAACATGTAGATTCAGCTCACGTAGCACTAAATCAATTTGTTCACTGTGATGCGCCTGTAGACTATCATCCCCGCCATTGGAGGTTAGCACTGTGGTAAAATGTTGCTTAATCAGTGTCTCTAGTTCATTTTGATGACTTATCCAATCACCATTTTCGTTCTGTAACATATGAATGACATTATGTTGTTGTTTCTGACGAAGGCATCGGAAGAGCAGTTTCGATGGATCGAAGCTCGCCAAACTGAATGGAATTTGATTTAATCCTTTGGCGCCAGTAAGTAAACGCAAGCGAGGTGTCCTCAACCATAGAGCGCTGATGGTGCATGAAATCCACACCTTGTTCATGTGATTGAACTTGGTTGCCATAATATTGTAAGTTTTCAAAAAGGTGTTTCCAGTTTATTCCCCAAAACAACTTCCTATCAAGGCACCAAGCCTTTAGACGATTCCGAAGCATAGCTAAACATCGAGTCAAAATATAAGCTGGAGATCCAACAATAATGAATTGCCATATTTCATTGACCATGCCTTGTACCTCATGAAAACGCAAGCTCCAGTTCTCGACCTGGTATGGTCTTTTAGCCATTGGCCCTTCATAGGAGGTTTATAGGAAAATCGGCCCATGGTCTGAGATGGTGATCGGTAGATTGCGGAGGCATGTTTGCGAATAGTCGTTCAGCCATTCCACTGAAGCAAAAGCTCGATCAAGACGTTCTTGCTACTCCCTTTTTTTTCCTTAAATTCCATTAAAAAAATAAGCAATATGTTATAGGATAGGGGAAGTGATAACCAATTAACTAAATTTCATAACTATTGAGACCAATTATCCAAAAAGTTATATTTATTAAATAAATATCGTAAGTGTTACGATTGAAATGTGTTGTTATGCACGGTTTAAAATTTTTAAATATCTTAACATAATAAAAAAAAAAGTTTATTAGCCTAATATTATTGTAAGCAAATGTCAAACTTAAATTGCTAAGTAGGAAAATGATGATAATTTACTTTTTTTTTTTGAGAAAGAGATACATGATACATCACCCAATCTTCAAAGATAAGTGTGATATAATTTACAAGATAGAAAAAAGTAAATTTTAATATTTAATATTTAATATTTAATATTATAAAAGTCTATCACTATTTTGACTTCATATAGTCTTAATTTGTATCCCCTTTATCACAGGAACAATAAAAAACTATCCGTTATAACAAATTCTTGATGAGGAGAAGTTTAAGTTTGTGTTGTGTTGTTTGTATAAAATTATCTCAGTTCTATATACATATGAAGCAGTTGTAATATGATCCTCCTTTTCAATTCAATCTACTGTAAAGTTGTAATTATGCCTTCCTGTTTTGGTACATGATGATGATACATACTATCGTCCTAATTCTTCCGATTGGAAGGAAATCAGTCCAAAGAGCTAAGCCCAACATCTTTTTAAGATCCCAAAGTCAATTTATATATTTAAAAGATCCAAATCCAGTTTTAAAAGCACAATTAATTATTCATGATAATTAATTAAATTTTTTAGCCCATTATTTTGAAAAGTCCAACTAATTATTCCTAATATTTGATTATATTTACTATTATTTTAATATACATTTTCTAAGAAAAATGACTTTATGAAAATCATATTTTCTCTTCTTATATAATTGATTTTTGAATTTTGAATGATAATATTTAATGGAGGTAAAAAGAATCTTTAAAGAATGAATAATCTTTAAAACTGTCAAGATCTGCGGATGCGCTGTGCGAATACGTCTGGTGTAGCTTGTTATGCACATGCAACTGCGACACAGTCTTATCAAAATCTAGAAACGTACATCAGGATGCATCAGCCCACAACAGGATGCGTCAGCGCATAGTTGTGCGAGCGACGCATCACTATTGTGCGCCACACATCAGGTTTGCACCCTGCCCAACACCAGATCTTATCTTATTTTTCTATTTTTCCTATAAATATGCAACGCTCCACCCGATTTTTGGAACGCTTTTCACATCGAGATTTCATACTTTCCTTAAATGGAGTGTTGTAAAATACATATTACACTTTTTTTTCTTCCCCAAAATAGAGAGTTTTATTATTATAAAATTATGAACTTGCCATTATTTATAACCATTAACAAAAACAAATCCCACTTAATCTAACCGTATTAACCTAATCTTATTTAAACAATTCCCACCAAAATATCAACCCCACTAACTAGCTTTCATAAATTCCATTAGAGATTAAAGCCCCCCAATCAACCACATATTCATTGAATCAACCCTCAACCACATTATCATCAACACATTCAACTTCCCAGAATCCTAATTCATTCAATTTCCATTCCTTCCCTTCATGAGTTCAATTTCTCTCTCATCACCTCCATTTTCTCTCTCTTCAATTCATCACTCTTGGTCCTCAATTCGCCTCTACCTCCTTTTAATTTTGTCTCTGTCACTTCGAATTCGCATTATCTCACTTCAGTTTCTCACTTCATCACATCAATTCCTCTCGCTCTCACTTCGATTTCATCTTCATCATCTCAAGGTTTGTAGATCTGGTTTTCGAAGTTCCCCAAAAACCCTAATTCTCTACAAATATGTATGTCCCAGATCTCCACCCACTTGTTGATGCTCTCTTTGAAATGAGTGATGGTGATGAGTTTGATATCATCAAGTAGTTGGTGCATGCTTTCGAAGATAATTTTCCTTAGGCTAGAAGACTGTACAACGGTGGTGATGTTGAACATGTGTTTTACCCTTATGCTTTGAAGGCTTTAGGTGTTGTTGTTGAAGAATGTTACAAGGACACTAGTCTTCCAAGAGAGTTTCTTCCCTCATCATCACTACCACAACCTACGAGTCCCCTTGTAGCCAAGATCTTGACCCAACCACCACCAGAAAGTCGAGTTAGGAGGTTGAGGCCTAGACCCTGTTCGATGACAAAGGTTGTGGTTAATGTAGAGGAAGGTAAGGGGGGGCAGATGGGAAAAAAGGTAAGGGTAAGGTTATTTTGAGGGCCACCCAAGAGATCGTATGTGCTTTGAGGGATCTTGAATATTATCTTTCTACTTCTGTCCATAAGGGGTTTTCCAAAAAAAAGGCAAGGAGAAAGAGGTGAAACGGAAAGAGAAAGAGATGAAGGATAATGAGGATTCTATGGCAGGTTACGGTATAGATTTTCATGTGTATGATGAAGAGGGAAGCAAATATGCCATGTATGTGCAGAACGACGGGGTTTTTATGTGTTTGACGTGATTGAAGACATCGTCTCTACTTCTAAAGCTGATGATGATGATCTTGATGTCCCTATGAGCCCTTGTACTAGCTCTCAATTGGATAGGGAATTCCTTACTTCCTACTTCGGCGTAAAGCCAATAAAATGAGTCATTGAGGTTCCATCATCCTAACTCCATTTACTTTGCGTTTAATATTTATGTTTATGTTTGTGGATATGGTTACTTGTTGGTATTTGTAACATCCCGAATTCTCCCGACCAGCTTACAAAGGATTAAGCACAGCGAAAGAGACTCTAGTCGAGATAACCCGAACCATTACCATCACACTCACCGAACTACATCGGAGAGTGTGGAACTCAATTCCCAACTCTATTCAAATAAATTAACTGTTATAACTATGCTCTGATTCTCAGACTCTATTCTCATGAATTTCTACAGAAAATCCGGCAGAGTTTCCTTTGAAAATAGGACAACGCTAAAGCGAAAAATAATATGAACCTGTTACAATTTTAATAAATAAAATATTTTCAAATCCCAAAGCTCAACAATCTCAACGCTTTCGCAGAGCAACAACCAGCAGAGAATCAGGAGCACTTAGCTAGCGATTCTTAAATAAAGAAAATATATTATAGAAATTAAACGATTAACTATTACAAGTGGAGCGTCCTCACTTTAATAACAAATATAATACTGCACCATCTCGTATCCGCTTCCGCTTGCAAAAGAATAACTCACGGCTTCAACCTGAAACATATAAGATACTGCCACCCACCAAGTGACAGGCCACAGAAATGACAAAACAACGTACACACATCAGCAAAGCTGAGTACTAACCCATAAACAAGAGTAACACATGCTTTGGTGGCTTTTACTTGAAAATGACTCTCACATAATCAACATGAGTTCAATAATCACATCAACCACGGCATGCTTAGCAGCAATATTCTTGTTGAACATACATATTATATTTTCAATTTCATGTTTCCTAATACAACACTAATCACAATAGTAACAACACGATAAGGTGATCCCAGCAATAACATTTCATATATTCTCATTTAATCAATCTTTCAACTTACCACGATTCCATAGTAGGAATATGAGGTCACCAACCTTGATACAAGCTATATACTTTATTTCCTTTAATTGATTTCTTATCAGAACTCCAAACTTATGTTTTCATACTCTATCAATCATTTCCTTATACTGTCTTACATAAACCCTTATCAGGTAATAAATGACACAACTTTCATCATAACGATTCCTTATCAGGAATCCAATAACGAGATATGATTCCCTATCAGGAATCCACATAACAAGATACGATTCCTTATCGGGAATCTGATATCGAAACAACTTACCATGATACGATTCTTTATCGGGTATCCACTATCGATATAACTTTCATACTTTGAAATAATATTCCTTTTAACTAGGGGGAAAGAGAACGCGGCGGAGGAGACAAAGCTTACACTCCGACAGTGGGGGTCGTCACCCAACCATTCGCTTTACTTTTGGCCAATAACCGCGACTAGTCCGGGGTACATTTTCCGCTGATTTCATCAGCCATCCACAGGTTTCACATTACCTGATATATCGCCCGATTATCGTCTCACAGAGTAATGGGCAGGTTTCCCTGTGAGGCCCCCAAGGTTCACAGTCCATGGGGCACTGTTCATGTCACCTCATCCGTCGACTCAGACGAGGCTACTTTCCCCTTTTTGATTCCTTTCAATTATCGTTCATAACTCAATCGCCATTCTTAGAACTATTCCATAGTTATAGTAATCTTTGACAATCATTGAACAACAAGCAAGGCTTTCTCTTAGAGAGTTATAATCACTTAAGTATTTGGAGGCCAATATAGTTATGCATTTCGATTCAACTCAATTACGATTACAAAACATACTTACCACACAAGTAACCAATCATATTCTGTAAAATACCCTACCATAGTGACAATAGGTCTCTCAGCTAGAATTAACTAGCGAGAGTTACTATCCCGATTTCACACATCACATACTTTTGCATATAGATAGTTCATATTCTTTTTCACTTCACCGATATTTATGTAGACTCATCTCAATAATGATAATAACCGTTATTAAACACCATCAACAATTACAATAAGTCTCTCTCTTAGAATTAACTAAGGAGAGTTAACTCAAACTTCATAACTCGAGGTTCACCAATCAAAGGTAGATTTCAATGACTAAATATGGTTCTAGTCATACCATTAGCTGAATTCTAATTAACGTGATCGACAATGAACCCATTTAGGAACCATACTCACACCTGCATTAATGAGTATATTCCTTTCCTAGTTACAGAACAATTGAATCAAATAATTAAAGCTCTTTTAAAGTAATAATCATTACCCTTGTATTTACTCATCTACAAAAAGTTCACATGCTAATTCATTTATAGTACTCTATTATAGTTATCAAATCAACTCCCTTTCTAAAAACACCACCTTCGTAGTCTAGGCCACAATTTATTAAACTATCCCATTATCCTCATTGTTAGCGATGATTAGTTAATCTTTATCAAAACTATTTCTAGCTCTAACCAACTCGCATCTTTTATTTAGGAGTCAATTCAAGTGAGTCTCTTACAAATTGACTTTAACTAATTCCACTCTTAATCATTTAACAAAGTAAGTAGCTAATAATATACTTTAGAGCATTAACCAAATAAAAGTAGTTTACTGAACTACTAGATTTACTTAGTAAGCATTACTAAAGGAAATGAGCATCCTAATTCCCTTGTTGTAACTCCAAATAGGTGTTCTAACTACTGTATTAATCCATTTATGAGGTGTTTTCCTATCATGTTAACTCAGATATATTGACATGTTAACCTCACTCTTAGACTTCATGAGCTATATACTCCTTCTAATAATCTTGATATATTAACATTTAGCTAATTCCTTCCTTTCATAAAACTAATTGCATCATAGAACAAAAATCAGATTAAATGTCATTGGTAACCAAAACCATCTCATCATACAATAATCCCTCAACTAACTCCTGCAACTAATTCCATTAGGTGAGATATGCACCCACTAATGAGTTCTATATGAAATCCAAAATCACAACAAAGTTTCACAACATAGTAATTAGATTCCAATCACAAATCATCACTCCTAGTGCAACTTCTCACCAACATTAAAGCTGAACTATTAAAATTATCAAACCACTATATTCTCATAACACTGAATTTGAGTTCTAAAATCAGAAAAACAGGACGAAGAGGACTTAGGTTTATATCGATTGACAGTAGCCCAAGGCAGCGACACATCAACCATAACCACCACCACCTCAACAGCAAAACAACAACGATAACACAACAACAATAACGCAACAACAACAATACAACTGCCACCACCACAACAACATATCAACAAAACAACAATATTGGTTCTTTTTAATTTAAACAAATAACAATTCAACATTTATATTCACATAATCAACCATCGAACACTTTCATAATCAAAACCCAACTTTATAGCTTCAATGGAACATAAATTCAATTCACAAAAGAAACTAGAATGGTTAGTACCTTTGGTACTCGACAAATTACGAACACCCATACACGGCGTCGACGACGGCATCAGGCGCAAGGCGGCAGCAACAACCAATAACAGCGGCAGCGAGAACAAGAACAAGGGAGAGAAAACAGGGCACAGGAGGCGACGGCGATAACAGCCGCAACACCGCCATCAACAGTAGCCACCGGAACAACAACGACAGCAGCACAACAGCAGCACCGGCGACGGCAAGGCGGCGCAGGTGACGCGAGAGCAGCGTCGAGCAGGGACAAACACGGGAGGAGAGAGAGAGATGCGAAGGAATTAAAGCATCAGCACCGCGTGGGGGAAACAACACGGCGAAGCTCCGGCGAGGCAGGAGCGCAGGCGAGAGAATTCGGTGGTCTGGGTTTTGGGGTTTATCGGGGGTCTGGGTGTTCAGGTACGAGAGAGATGAGAAAAATGAGGAATTGGGTTTTTGTTTTATGAATGAACCGACAAAGGGTTTGTTGCCCAAATCTTCCAACCGACAACAAAATGAGACAAGGACCCAAATTTGACATACTATTTGCCCAAATACCACTAAACTAATTTCAAATCATTAAAATTCAAATATATATTCAAAGATTTCATAAAATTAAACTAATAGATATATTGCAAACACGACAGAATTAAATATTCATATTCTTAACCAAAATAAAATAGGAATATTCGAAACATAATTAAGTTAATAATTAAAATTAGTTTTTAAATAAACGCTCTTAAAAACAGGGCTATTACATACTACCACCCTTATCAAAAGTTTCGTCCTCGAAACTTGCAAACAATTATTTGAATAAAATCAAAATCTCAAACTCGCAAGACATTAGGCATCCAGCCTCCATTCTACCATCATCTTTTGATTCTCTACTTCAACCTGATTCGTGAAATCAAGGAGCAAAGAAAATCTCTACTTCGACTTGACTCACAAAATCAAGGAGCAAAGAAAACAAAAGGAGCAAAATTTTCAGCATAAGATTCCAATCATCTCATTCATAGAGATCTCGTTTGAAAATTATTTACTTAAGCAAATCATATAAGTTTTCTCGAAATACACACTTTTGAGTAAATAATATCAGAGACAATCAAATCATACCAAGATAACGTTATACACATTAGCAACTATACCCATAAGTAACACCTATTCATATGAATAGATCCATATAGCACACGCATAAGCGCAAACACTCATACGGCTTGATTCATTTACACCTAACTCTTTAGTCAATCCCTTAAACCTATTTCTCAACCCTTACACTATGATATGGAGATCACAGTGTATCCAAAACTAATCAAGCTCTGATACCACTTGTAACAGCCCGAATTCTCCCGACCAGCTTACAAAGGATTAAGCACAAGGAAGAGACTCTAGTCGAGATAACCCGAACTGTTACCATCACACTCACCGAACTACATCGGAGAGTGTGGAACTCAATTCCCAACTCTATTCAAATAAATTAACTGTTATAACTATGCTCTGATTCTCAGACTCTATTCTCATGAATTTCTACAGAAAATCCGGCAGAGTTTCCTTTGAAAATAGGACAACGCTAAAGCGAAAAATAATATGAACCTGTTACAATTTTAATAAATAAATATTTTCAAATCCCAAAGCTCAACAATCTCAACGCTTTCGCGGAGCAACAACCAGCAGAGAATCAGGAGCACTTAGCTAGCGATTCTTAAATAAAGAAAATATATTATAGAAATTAAACGATTAACTATTACAAGTGGAGCGTCCTCACTTTAATAACAAATATAATTACTGTACCATCTCGTATCCGCTTCATTTGCAAAAGAATAACTCACGGCTTCAACCTGAAACATATAAGATACTGCCACCCACCAAGTGACAGGCCACAGAAATGACAAAACAACGTACACACATCAGCAAAGCTAGTACTAACCCATAAACAAGAGTAACACATGCTTTGGTGGCTTTTACTTGAAAATGACTCTCACATAATCAACATGAGTTCAATAATCACATCAACCACGGCATGCTTAGCAGCAATATTCTTGTTGAACATACATATTATATTTTCAATTTCATGTTTCCTAATACAACACTAATCACATAGTAACAACACGATAAGGTGACTCCCAGCAATAACATGTTTCATATATTCTCATTTAATCAACCTTTCAACTTACCACGATTCCATAGTAGGAATATGAGGTCACCAACCTTGATACAAGCTATATACTTTATTTCCTTTAATTGATTTCTTATCAGAACTCCAAACTTATGTTTTCATACTCTATCAATCATTTCCTTATACTGTCTTACATAAACCCTTATCAGGTAATAAATGACACAACTTTCATCATAACGATTCCTTATCAGGAATCCAATAACGAGATATGATTCCCTATCAGGAATCCACATAACAAGATACGATTCCTTATCGGGAATCTGATATCGAAACAACTTACCATGATACGATTCTTTATCGGGTATCCACTATCGATATAACTTTCATACTTTGAAATAATATTCCTTTTAACTAGGGGGAAAGAGAACGCGGCGGAGGAGACAAAGCTTACACTCCGACAGTGGGGGTCGTCACCCAACCATTCGCTTACTTTTGGCCAATAACCGCGACTAGTCCGGGGTACATTTTCCGCTGATTTCATCAGCCATCCACAGGTTTCACATTACCTGATATATCGCCCGATTATCGCCTCACAAGTAATGGGCAGGTTTCCCTGTGAGGCCCCCAAGGTTCACAGTCCATGGGGCACTGTTCATGTCACCTCATCCGTCGACTCAGACGAGGCTACTTTCCCCTGATTCCTTTCAATTATCGTTCATAACTCAATCGCCATTCTTAGAACTATTCCATAGTTATAGTAATCTTTGACAATCATTGAACAACAAGCAAGGCTTTCTCTTTAGAGAGTTATAATCACTTAAGTATTTGGAGGCCAATATAGTTATGCATTTCGATTCAACTCAATTACGATTACAAAACATACTTACCACACAAGTAACCAATCATATTCTGTAAAATACCCTACCATAGTGACAATAGGTCTCTCAGCTAGAATTAACTAGCGAGAGTTACTATCCCGATTTCACACATCACATACTTTTGCATATAGATAGTTCATATTCTTTTTCACTTCACCGATATTTATGTAGACTCATCTCAATAATGATAATAACCGTTATTAAACACCATCAACAATTACAATAAGTCTCTCTCTTAGAATTAACTAAGGAGAGTTAACTCAAACTTCATAACTCGAGGTTCACCAATCAAAGGTAGATTTCAATGACTAAATATGGTTCTAGTCATACCATTAGCTGAATTCTAATTAACGTGATCGACAATGAACCCATTTAGGAACCATACTCACACCTGCATTAATGAGTATATTCCTTTCCTAGTTACAGAACAATTGAATCAAATAATTAAAGCTCTTTTAAAGTAATAATCATTACCCTTGTATTTACTCATCTACAAAAAGTTCACATGCTAATTCATTTATAGTACTCTATTATAGTTATCAAATCAACTCCCTTTCTAAAAACACCACCTTCGTAGTCTAGGCCACAATTTATTAAACTATCCCATTATCCTCATTGTTAGCGATGATTAGTTAATCTTTATCAAAACTATTTCTAGCTCTAACCAACTCGCATCTTTTATTTAGGAGTCAATTCAAGTGAGTCTCTTACAAATTGACTTTAACTAATTCCACTCTTAATCATTTAACAAAGTAAGTAGCTAATAATATACTTTAGAGCATTAACCAAATAAAAGTAGTTTACTGAACTACTAGATTTACTTAGTAAGCATTACTAAAGGAAATGAGCATCCTAATTCCCTTGTTGTAACTCCAAATAGGTGTTCTAACTACTGTATTAATCCATTTATGAGTTTTTCCTATCATGTTAACTCAGATATATTGACATGTTAACCTCACTCTTAGACTTCATGAGCTATATACTCCTTCTAATAATCTTGATATATTAACATTTAGCTAATTCCTTCCTTTCATAAAACTAATTGCATCATAGAACAAAAATCAGATTAAATGTCATTGGTAACCAAAACCATCTCATCATACAATAATCCCTCAACTAACTCCTGCAACTAATTCCATTAGGTGAGATATGCACCCACTAATGAGTTCTATATGAAATCCAAAATCACAACAAAGTTTCACAACATAGTAATTAGATTCCAATCACAAATCATCACTCCTAGTGCAACTTCTCACCAACATTAAAGCTGAACTATTAAAATTATCAAACCACTATATTCTCATAACACTGAATTTGAGTTCTAAAATCAGAAAAACAGGACGAAGAGGACTTAGGTTTATATCGATTGACAGTAGCCCAAGGCAGCGACACATCAACCATAACCACCACCACCTCAACAGCAAAACAAACAACGATAACACAACAACAATAACGCAACAACAACAATACAACTGCCACCACCACAACAACATATCAACAAAACAACAATATTGGTTCTTTTTAATTTAAACAAATAACAATTCAACATTTATATTCACATAATCAACCATCGAACACTTTCATAATCAAAACCCAACTTTATAGCTTCAATGGAACATAAATTCAATTCACAAAAGAAACTAGAATGGTTAGTACCTTTGGTACTCGACAAATTACGAACACCCATACACGGCGTCGACGACGGCATCAGGCGCAAGGCGGCAGCAACAACCAATAACAGCGGCAACGAGAACAAGAACAAGGGAGAGAAAACAGGGCACAGGAGGCGACGGCGATAACAGCCGCAACACCGCCATCAACAGTAGCCACCGGAACAACAACGACAGCAGCACAACAGCAGCACCGGCGACGGCAAGGCGGCGCAGGTGATGCGAGAGCAGCGTCGAGCAGGGACAAACACGGGAGGAGAGAGAGAGATGCGAAGGAATTAAAGCATCAGCACCGCGTGGGGGAAACAACACGGCGAAGCTCCGGCGAGGCAGGAGCGCAGGCGAGAGAATTCGGTGGTCTGGGTTTTGGGGTTTATCGGGGGTCTGGGTGTTCAGGTACGAGAGAGATGAGAAAAATGAGGAATTGGGTTTTTGTTTTATGAATGAACCGACAAAGGGTTTGTTGCCCAAATCTTCCAACCGACAACAAAATGAGACAAGGACCCAAATTTGACATACTATTTGCCCAAATACCACTAAACTAATTTCAAATCATTAAAATTCAAATATATATTCAAAGATTTCATAAAATTAAACTAATAGATATATTGCAAACACGACAGAATTAAATATTCATATTCTTAACCAAAATAAAATAGGAATATTCGAAACATAATTAAGTTAATAATTAGTAAAATTAGTTTTTAAATAAACGCTCTTAAAAACAGGGCTATTACAGTATTATTATGAGTCCCCCTAATACCATGATTCTGAGTTGTTAGTACCATGATTCTCACTTATGGGTATGCTTATGAGTCCCCTAGCTACCATGATTAGTTGTTGGTGGAATTGAATAATAGTTGTTGGCTGATGATTTTCGTTGGTTGAATTGATTGTCACTGGTTTTTGTTGGCTGATGATATGAATTTGTTACCTCATGATATGAATTGGTTGCCTAATGATATTAATATATTGAACTGATTTGGTTACTTATCGATTTGAGATAGAGGTTTGCTTATGATTTACATTAGTTGAATTGATGGTCACTGGTTTGTATGGTGAGGTATATGGCTAATGATGTCACATAGGCATCCTGAAACCTAAATGTTTGGGCAAATTTGCTAAGTTCTTTGAGTTTTGCTTTTGTGTTTGTGTTAAAAGAGTCTCTTTGTCATGTGCACATAAATCCAAGTGATGAAGGGATTCATGATCTTATCTTGAGGAGTAATGGATGATTTTCTCCTTATTGGTGTAAAAGAGTAAGTTGAGGATTTAATTTAAATCACCTTTACTTCCTCAATGAGCTATACAATTCTCCTTGATGGATTTCAATAAAGACAAATGCCATCAACTTGTTGACATGATAATCTTTAAAGCCATTGATTGAATACAAAGCTTGCATGATGACAATAAACATAAACCATAATTCATTTCATATTCAATCATAATTGTTGCAACACTACTTATACAAATCCTCGAACATAAAAATTCCACAACTAAAGTAGAACATAAAACTTATAGCCAAAAACATTCTGGTTTGATTAGAAGTGTTGCCGCAACTTCTCCATCAAGCAAACCCAAAAGTGTTGCTACTTATATACCTGTTTATACACCTTCTTATATACTTGTACCTTCTTATATACCTTCTTATACACCCTTGCATTTCTCCTTCATATATACCAAAAAGTTGTGCAAAAACTTACCTTCATCTTCTCCACACACTACTCTTCAGTTGTATCTAGATACTCAAAAGCTTCACCTACATTAGTGGACTCGTCATTGAGATAGGTCACTGCCTCATCTATGACTGATTGCTCAACTGTAACATTTTTTGTAAGTACTCCTTGTCTCTCTAGCTTTCTTTTGTCATAGTGTAGATTCTTGTAATTGTTTTCTCCTTTGCATTGTTTTCTCCTTTGCATTTGAGTATTTCTATCATGACATACTACAATTGCAACCAAGTGTACTTCAACACTTCTGGGTCAAAGAAATCATAACAGTCCTGCAATTTTAAATCAAATCTAGATTCTTAGGAAAAGACTAAAGACTTCTAGATCCTCAAATTTTGAACCCTAGGGATCCAAGCAGGATATGGATCCTACTTTTTAAAAAGCATCTGGATTGGGTCCTTAATTATTACTTGGATCCGGATCTATTACCCGTTTTTTAAAGTTATTTATAAATACATGGTAAAAATTAATGTTGAATTCTTAATGTTATTTATGCTTGGATTTGTTATATTAAGGTTGAATGCTTGTTTACTTGAACATCGACAAATGAAGATGCTAAATGACGTTGTTTTGTTCTTTAAAATCTTTAATTATTGTGAAAATTAGGGTCGTTTGAAAAATATAGGTTTGGACCCGTTTTGGATCCGTTTAGGACCCAGATCCGTAGGACCCATTAGATCTAGATCCTCAATTTTATTACCCAACGAAGACGGGTAGAATTCGGATCCACGCTTGAAAAACATATTTGGATCTTAGAGGATCTGGTCCAGACCCTACCCGTTGACATCCCTACTTCTAAGCTTTCTCTGTTTTAGCAGTATATACATAGTGGATGAAGGGACTTTAAGATAACCAGCAAATGCCCTAATACTTGTCCTTAGATGAAGTGGGACTGATTGAAGCCATGCCTCATCGTACACTTTTAGTTTTTTGCTAAATCTGCCTATTTATTTTTTTTTGCTTCTGACAGATTATGTTTCCCACTTTTTCTCTATTTTTTGGCGTCTTTCCATATTCTATCTAATGTCACCTTAAGCATGTCATACTTTGTTGATAATTTTATTTTTAGACCTCATGCAAGTTTCCCTTTTGTTTCTAAGGTAAGAAGTCATCGACCCAATATTTTCCTTTTTTCCTAAACATAGCATTGGTTTTTTCCTAGTAGAACTTACATTGATTTGTGTTTCTGATTGTGGCTGGTGGTGGTGATCTTGTTGTTGTTCTTGTTGTGATTCCTGTATTGTTTCTATGGCTGCTTCTTCACTGTCAGTGTAAATGTCATCGTCGCTTTCATAATGCTCTCCCCTTTCATGCAGCAACAAGTCGTCCTTCTTGCATTCAATTTCCAGCAGCTCTTGAAGGCTAAAGAACCCTGCATCTTCTACATCATCTAACTCCATTTTGTTAGATAAAATGTGAAGAAGAAGACTGAAGTTTGAAGTTTTTTTTTGGAAATTTCAATCTGTAAATTTTTTAGATGATTAATATATGGCTACTTAATGTGTTGTGTGCAGTGAACTAATTACTAGACTTAACTTGTAATGTAACTAAACCATGCTACTTCATTTTGTGTAAAAACTCCTCATTAAAGGTTAGGGGTATATATAGAAGAGAGAGTACTTAGAGCTGTATTTGCTAACTGGTTTTGAATGGCCAAAAATTTAAATTTTGTGAAAATTTGAACAAGCCAACATTCTTGAGGGAATTGAATTGGTGCCAAAAATTACCCTTTCCTGATTCCCTCCACTTTGGGCATGGGAAATCACGAGGGAAATGGGACAATGGTCCTTTTCTCTCTCTTCCCTTCTCTTCGATCCCATGTGCAATAGTACCCACTCCCTTTAATCCCCCACCCTTACTTTTGCTTAGTCTTCAATTATATTTTGCCTAGAGAACCAGGTTTTTCAAAGGTGTAACACGTAAAAAAAATGGAGGAAGTATAAAATTCCCTTTGTTTTTTTAGTTGGAAATTTCACTCATAAAGCAGTCTTCATGCATATTTTTTTTAAAACTATTTTCATTAATTTGCATCATTTTATTATTTATTTATATTAGTAGAGGCTTATGATTAATGAATGTTGGAAATAATGTACTTCCTCTGTTTCAAAATACTTGACACACTTTCTTGGACATGCTTGCCAACGCATAACTTTAACTATTAATAGCTCTGATTCCCTACACGTAAAATTTATAAAACGTTGATATTATGAAAGTATATATCAAGACAAATCAAACAAGATCCCACATACTATTATTTTCTTTACATAAAAATACAATATAGAGTCAAAGGAGAGTGTGTGAATAGTACAAAAGTCAAACATTGTAATCTATTTTGAAATGGAGGAAGTACTTTCTAAGCTTTTTTCCTTCGTTTATATTTTCCTTCCCTACTTTCTATTTTGATACAAGCCCTGCGATGGCGTTTTGGATAAGCATATGAAGAGCGTGAGCTTCGACTCTTGACATTGGACAATTCAAGATATGGTATATTGTATGCTATTGAATACTAGTTAGATTTAGTTCGTCGAACATTGTCATACTTAGCTTGCGGAAAAGTTCCTTTCACGACTTCAGTATCAAAAGCTCGTATATGATGTCAAGCATCAATCTTAGCTTGACTCACTTGGTGGGGTATCGGTCTCATGACGTAAAGATCAAGAGTTCAAATCCCACCAAGTGAGAGCCTCTTGGAGGAGGATTTCCCTTATCATTCCCTCCTCCTTACAAGTGCTTGGGCATGTGGATTAGGCCTTATGCGCAGGCAACGCAGAAATTATTAATTGTACCACGAAAATGAAAGCAAATTTGGGTGTCTGATTCTTGTTAAGAGATGGTTGATTGGATTTTTTTCGTGTGAATTCTAATGCATGTCTATCAATATAGAAAGCAATCTCAAACAGTAATAGAATAAGTAGAAAACAATAAAAGAGACACAAAAGAAATTAACATGGAAACCCTAGAACATAGAGAAAAACCACGAACTATGCAGTAAAAATCAAGATGTTTTAATGTTAATTACAAAATCTCTCAAAGATTTCTCGTAACAATCTATTCTCTCTAATCTTATAAGAATAATAGTGATGTTAAATAACCTTAACGAGTATTTATATATTACAGAAACAAAGTTAATAAACCTAGCCACCAAAGGAAAACTCTTAACAAGGAAGGAATTTGGGCGCTGAATCCCGTGGGCTGGTAGCAACAATTGTGCCTTGACACGCCTAAACCAGCGGCCGCAAGCCACAAACCCCGTGGCCAGCTACTACATGATGCTTGTACTATGCTCGTTGCTCGCTAGCTAGCTCTTGCCTTGATCGCTGCTATGGCTCGTTGTTCGAGATGAGATAAATGAACCCAATCATAGACGGCGTCTACGTGCAATGATACACATGTTCCTTCTTTGTCGTCTTTCGATTACCCTCTTCACACTAATAACAACATTTAGATGTATGCCAAATGAGGAGATCTCACATGTTCTTGAGATGTGTCATTTCTCTCATCATGGAGGGCTAATAAGCGCCAACAATACGTTTGTAAAGATCACTCAAATTGGCCTTCCACGTGGAGGATGTCTTTGGATAAGGAACATATCCAAGAGACAAGATTTGCCTCTCAACAACATACTCTAGCTTAAATTGTTTGAGGGGGGAAAAGGGGAAACGTCTTTTTTTATGCATGCATGCACACTACTACTTGGGTGGGTAATCAACTAATCCGGGCACAAGGATTATTCCTATGGAAACTTAAGATGGAAGTAAGCAAATTAATAGTAAAGTAATTTAATTATAGCAAACACGATATGCGACTGCTAGAGAACATTTGAAATTGACGGAAGCACCCTTGTTGCCTCCGATGGGGGTAGTGATTGTTGATGCACAAAGCCTGCCCAGGGGTCGTGGCTGTTAGGCTACACAACACCCCCAACCCATTAGGAAGGTCCATGCCATGCTCCCAAGCTATGCATGAAAACTAATAAATTGACAGAAAGACCCTCGTTGCCACCATTTGACACTCGGTTGGTCTGATGCCACTTCGACGACCTGTGCTGTTATTGGGGTCGCCTTTCTTGTCGCTAAGCGGCGGGTATGGGGCAACACCTCGGAAGAGGGGGGGGGAAGGTGCCATTATTGAATCAAGGCCTGGGAAGCTTGTTGTGAAAAAACAAAGTCGATGATGATAGTTTTCCCAAGTTAACCCCTAAACATCGCGTCTTAGTTCGTAAGGGGCTTGCTTCCACGAAAGCTGCGCAAGCGGTTGGCAGAGGAGCTTGCTCTCGAAAGTCTTAGAAAAGTTAGTAGAGGGGCTTGTCCGTTGACGACACTAGGTTGCTCAAGTTGCCTTCTTGAAAGTCAGTTCTCGGTAAATAAAGGGTTTGCCTTTTGAAAGTCGAGCGATAAGTCACAGGCGACCTTTTGAAAGTCGTTTTCTATGTACGTAAGGGGTTTACCCACCCACGCTAGGATCCTTGTAACACAAGTTTGTGGTCGTAGATGGCTTACCCTTAGAAAGCCACGTAAGCAACCAATAAGACGCTTGTCTTGCGAAAGCCTCAAACAAGTGTGAAGGGCTTGTTCACCCGTACCACGTCCCCTGAACATCCGTTCACGGGAAGTAACAGGTACGCCTTTAGAAAGTCGTGCAAGCGATTAGTAATGGACTTACCTTTCGAAAGTCGTGTATGCGTCATTTAAGGAGGCCAATCTATTAGTGGTGGTAACCCTCGGAACATCAATTCATGGTAAAGAACGGGTATGCCTTTTGAAAGTCGCGCAAGCAATTAGTAGAGGGCTTGTCTTTCAAAAGTCGTGTGTTGTCACTAGGGGGGGGGGGGCTAGCGTTTTGGTGGGATGGTGATCCCCACACACTTTAGCTAATGGTCAGTAACGGGCATGCCTCTCGAAAGTCGTACAATGACTTTCAAACTGAACGTTGATCGGGTACAAAGTATCCCTAGTGCTGCGATGGATGGTGACTCCCGAACATCAGTTCACAATAAATAAAGGGCTCACCTTTCGAAAACCTTGCAAGCGACTAGTAACAAGCTTGCCTTTTGAAATTGTGTTGTCTGTAAGGGGACCCTAGTGTCTTTGGCTTGTCGCTCACAACATCATAACTGAGCCTTAGATCTCTAATTGATGCTTCCGACCTTGTTACCGCAGTGTGTTTAAGGGGGAAAAACCTGAGTTAAAAGACATCGTGTTGCTAATGCCGATGATAGTTGGGTATGACTTGTGGTTACGAAAGTCATTCGTCAAGCCGTGGTGGATGTCCCTATGGTTGTCTTTTCGGTGTCCCTAATACTTCGACAAGCATGTGCGTGAGATATCCAACATCTGATGTTCGTACAGTAGTATCCACAACTCCTTTGCGGGCACCATAGCAAGAAAGGATATATTCTTTTAAAGAGGGTCCTTCGCATAAATTGTTTTGAGTAGGTAAATCAATCATTTGTCCTTGTGGATCCGACATTAATCCTCTCAAACCCTTATGAGGACCACGAGATAAAAGAAAACACAAAGAGCCTTCATTCTCGTCATTTTCTAAGTTACCCTTTTTTGAAACTGTCCACAAAATAATTTGACATGGAAATATTACATTTCAGGTACTCAAACCCTATTTGAACTGAAACCTAACTAAAGCTTCAAGGCAATGAGTTGCTTGAATCTACAAGTTGCAGCACATGATAGAAACAGAGCTAGGTATCATAAACAATATAGAGTATTTATGAATGGATGATATGGGTTTGCTGAGATATGTAGCGCACTAATCACAAGGCTGAAAATGAACGATCCAGGACACCTGGAAGCCAATTTTTAAAGTATGCTTGACAATTTGGCTCTGCAGGCGAGATTGCACCCAGAGGAGTAACTGATATCTGAAAAGACATGCATAAACCTACATTAATGATATTCTCTTCAAAGGAATGATAGTAGAACATTACTGGAAATGCTTGCGTACATATCCTTCTTGCAAAGATCGAGCGTCGATATCTGTGTCGTCAATTGAGTGTTCTATCGCCTATGAGAGGAACACTCCAGTTAGCAAGATATATAAAACTAGATAGGTTCAGCAGATGACTGGGGACAGCAGAAGCCATTAATATAAAGATGTAGATATGCAACAAACTTCTGTGCCTCTATTGCAAAATGAATTTATAGTGCGTAAAAAGTGATTAATATAAAGATATACATAGAAAGGAAAAGAAGGAAAAATCTACACTTCGAATTCAAACTATCTGCAAGTGAATTCTAAATTCCAAAGGAGGTATTGCACCTATGTTATTTAGGAGAAGAATTTGATAGTTCTGAAGTGAAACGACCATCCTCACATCTAAATTGTTTCTTTTAATGTAGTCATGTCTCTGAACAAGCTACTTATGAAGATTCATCTTGTGCAGCCATTTGTGTCGATTCCATGCAGAATTAGTTTTCCTCCTATGCATAGAATATTAGCTACTTATTTAGATAATTTCATCAAAATTCTTGAGGAATATGAAGATTCATAGAGTCACCATTTCCTTTAGGAGTCTTCTGATCATATCAGAAGTTGAAGTCATCAAAGCATCTTACGTCCAGATGCGAGAGCTGAAGAAAAAAAAATCTGTGCAAATATCTTGCTAAAAGGCCCAAAACTGTAAAATTTCTTTATGAGGGCATAAAAATTTGAAGCATCTATAATCTTTGACACAAACAACATGTCCTCTGCACCAAATAACATAAAGTTTTGAATTTACTTATGCCCAAAACAAAATAATGTCCATCTTAAAGTTCCATCAAAGGAACCCTTATAGCTAAAAAAAATCAAATGAATGTTCTATAATGTAGAAAGTAATTTTTGGGATATCTATATATACTTCATCATATTTTCCTCCGCAAATTTACTCGCCAATATTTTTTTTTTTTTTTGGATTTCTCTTTTCAAAATATAGTATTGACATATTATTGAATGTTATAAATATAAGGTTGTTCAAACGTCATGAAAATTAGGCCACTCTGAGAAAATTATCAGTCGACTACAAGAAAGTCACTTTACAGCCCCTGACTTGATTAATTACTCTTTGTATAGTGTGTGACATTCAATTGCTTCTATTACATTTATTTTCCTCCAACTTCCTCCTCACTTGCGAGTTCCTACCAAGTAAAAGGCCGAAATTTTGACTTTTTCGCCGAAAATAGTGTTTTTGATACCTTTTAACAAAATTTAAATTTAGGTTGGTATATACCCGCAAAAAAAATTTAGTGAGGTATATCTCCATAAAATGCCCTATTACCCTGATACATCCCCGCAAAAAACTCCTAAAGTTATGTATAGCGAAGGAATTTGGACCTTGCAAGTACTGCATGTGAATAATTTGAACACTTGTTAGGACACGTATTTTAAGATGATAAAGGTCGGAATGGTTATGGGTCGTGTTGTACTGGGTCGGAATGGTTGTGGGTCGGAATGGTTTTGGGTCGGGTTTAGTTGGGTTGAGTGGTAACTTAGTTGGGTGGCGGTGATAACTAGGTTAGGTCACAACTGAGTTGGATGCCAACTGGGTTGGGAGATAACTGGGTGGATTAAACTGGGTCATTGGCTGGTGAAATTGGGTGCGGGTTAGTTTTGGGTCGGAAACAGGTTGGATCTAGGTCGTTCACGGGTGCAAGTGGCCACGGTCCACGTGGGTCGACCCACTTTAGGTTCGGTTACCAATTTCACGGGTCCAACTGGGCACGGGTGGACGCTGAGTCGAAATGGGTCGTCTTTCCAATCGACCACTCTCGGCTCGGAATAGGTTGGGTCTGGGTCGCATGCGGATTCACTTGTAGGTCAGCCCATTTTTTGACACCTTTATTATATATATATATATATATATATATATATATATATAATATAGAAGTGAGTTCATATGAGAATGCATACTTATATGAGAAATGAGAATGAATTTTACAAGCTATAACTCTTATGAATAAGTGATGTAACTCCAAAAACAAAATATTTGAATTTTCAAAATTCAAAAAAAAACAAAAAAAACTTGAATTCAATTTTTTTTAGAGGGATATAACTCTAATGAATAAGTGTTGTAATTCTAAACCAATCGTGTGGTTGAGATTCATTCTCATTTCTCATGTAAGGAGCATTCTCATGTGATCTTGCCTCTATATATACGTGTGCGTGTACACATATATATATGTATACATATACATATCGGTAAGTATATCAAAGCAGACAAAAAGGTGATTTTCACCCAAAAACAACGTTTTTTTGCAAAACGGACTATGCCAACCATCCTTACCTCCCCGTTTGGTTAGTAGTTATAAATAGTGGTAATGGTAATGAAATATAGTATAAATGTGTAAAGAAGTTCTCATTCCAATGATCATGGGAATGAAACTTTATCACAAAACATGGGTTTTCCTTTATAAATTACCACCCAATACCACCTTCCCAAGTGGTAATGGATGGTAATGAATTTTTAGGAGAAAAATGGATATCTTGGAATGAAATAGCATTACCACAAATAATGACATTGGATTTGTAATACAAATTTACATTATAATGCATTACCATTCCCACCATTTATGGCCTCTTACCAAACGAGTTGTAAAGGGTATGAATCATGAGATACGGTCCAAACAAGTACCCATTCACCAATTTTTACAGTAAACATCCCCGAGCTGAACAAAAGGTGTTTTGAGCTCGAAAATGACTTTTTTTGCAAAAATTGACCATGTCGACCACCATTATAGGACACAAATCACAAGAATGCAATTGAACCAAGTACCAATTTGCCAACTTAAAGTGGTAAACATCCCGAGCCAGACACAAAGGTGTTTGGACCTGGAAAACGATGTTTTTTGCGAAAAAGGACTCGACCTATTTTAATTTATTGATTAACCCATATTTTTTATAACTTTTTTCATTGACCAAGATATATTTTTATAAGATTTAATTTATTTTTAGAAAGTGTTAGAGGCTTAGAGCCTCAATGAGTAGCAGAAGTGGGTGCTTCAAAGTCAAATTCAAGGCTAATGCTCTTCATGCTCTTAACGCATGAAAACCACAAAACAAGGTAAATGTTATATCAAGGAAACAAGGCAACAAGGTTAGGAAGCATACCACTCTCCTGAATAATTTTTGGCCTCGAGACACTGCTGACGAACTGTCATCGAGAGACTCTGATGAGTTCATATCCATTACCATTGTTGACAACATTTTTCCTTGTGCAGTAGAAGTAACTTGCCGCCACCCCATTTTGTAGATACTTTTACCCTGCGTCGTCAATCTGTAACCCTGCCCATGGAAATGATAATAAACTATATATCATCAAATTTAATAGATAAGTTCAAATTCTCTTTGAAAGCTGTAAGTTCTTGTATTCAAGAAACTAAGCAATAAGTATGTGACAAATTGCTTGGAGTTAGATTTCGATGCATGAAAAGAATAGTGAGCAATATTTGACATTTTAAAAATTGAATGACCATAATATAGTGACATTGATAAGCTATTATTAATCCAACAATGGCAATACCAGTATCGATCCCTACTACTCCCTCTCTCCGATTTTCTTTCGCCATTCTCCTTTCAACCTTTTAAAGCCTTATATCGAACGGGGAGGTAGATTTGTCTTATTGCATGTAGGATAGGAGAAAAGCAGATAAAGAATTGGGACCATGTTAACTTAAAAGAACCGAAGCAATCTTTTAGGGAGAATCCAAAATGAAAAATGGGGGCAATCTTGTAGAGACGGAGTGAGTGTCAATTTTCAAGGAGCAGCACCAAATACTTTCAGAATAGGAAATTTTGTTTCTATTCCGGAAAAAAGGGAAGACCGTATCAGAACAAGTACCTTAAAGTAGATGCTGATGAAAAGCTCTTGCAACCACTAGCAATATGTAATGGTACATTTCTTTAGCATTCATGGATGTAAGCTGACATAAACACTTGTCATGTTGCTGGGCAAGGATGGAGGGGAAGAGTTAAAGGCAAGTCAAGTGACATAACACTAAAGAAAAAATTGATCTTTTGGGAATCATATAGGCAAGTCAAGTGACATAACACTAAAGAAACAATTGATCTTTTGGGAATCATATATGCGAAGCTAGTCCCTTCCAATATATAACGCAGGAGTAGTAGAAGTAAATCATAGATAATGCACATAATGTTAAATGCTAAATAATCAAATAAAAATGACAAATATTAGTAACAGAAGCTTTGTTAAGTGGATGACAGAAAAAAAATTAAGCTTATAAAGACATTGGACATTTGAGACATGGATAGGTCCCTTTTTCACATATGTTCCGAGCATCGATGGAACCTGATAATAAAGTGAACGATCAGATTTTCTAGAAAGTTATAAGAACTGGTAAAACATCAAATGAAGAGCTTCTGCAAGGTCATCTATTTCTCCAAAGTAAACTCTGTTACATATGGCTTTATAAGTTTAAGTACCTTGTGACACCGGATATTTGTTGGCAGGTCTATGTTCACAAAACATCTTTGTGGGTAGGTTTTACTTTTTATCTCAGCTAGCACTGCATTTATGATTGGCAGACACGCCTCAGCAGCTACAGTATAATCATCAATGTTGCTCACACCTCCAACCCTAGATGCATAGAATGATAATCAAAACCATTGATTCATAACTAAATTGACTACATATATGACAAAATACATGCCACATCAAGAAGATGATTATAAGAACTAAGAGCCCAACACAGATAAATTTCAATTGGCCCTTCTCCAAAAATGCTTCCTAAAAGCTTTTTAGCTGCTTGTAGCATGGAAAAGAAAACAGCAAGTAATGGGTAAAATAATTACAACAAATATACCAAGAAGTGTGAAGTTTAAGAAGTCGAACTTGCTCGCAGGTACGAAGAATTGGTTCAATTGCATCTCAGACTTGAGCACTAGTGTTAGACACGGGTAAACGTTAAGTGTCAGATTCGACAATTTCATGAAAACTCGCCATATTTCTGGTCCAAGAAGTGTCAAGTGTCATTATGAAAGTCAGAATATCAAGGATTTGGCAAGTATATCTGAGTTGAAACAAAGGTCCGAGTAACATATTGCAGAATATATTTGAATTGCCCACAGTAAGAGAACCACTACTTGATTCAGGTTTGTGCACAAATGGCCAGAACAAATTTTTACTCCATAGTGTACCCTAATAATATGTACACCGTAGCAGTTAATCATATATGAATTTCCTAATATTTTGCTTTCTATTTCACTTTTATCGAAGCATACCGAGGAATAGGATGCTTAAGATGTCCCTAGAGTCCAGGACATCATCAAGATGATTCAAAATTATAACAAAAAGCTCAGCAATTCCTGATGAAAAGCACGCATGTGCATTTCAAAAGAACAATAACAGAGAAAATAAGGATAACACTAGTAACATTTTGACTTGGCAAAAGAAACAAGATGGCGATACTTCAGATACTTACCAATCATATGACAGCGATATCGCTGGTATATTATTGAAAAATGCTTCTCGAGCTCCCGCTACAGTCCCAGAGTAAACACTGCCCCATCAATGATGAATGTAAAGAGCATTACCACAAGATGAAGCAGTACAATACAGCTATTCTAGACATTACTCAAAGATAGAACAGCACGCAGAAGATAGATAGATAGATAGATAAAGTTCACGTTGATGCATGCTGTCATGCTTCCACCCAATCAACCTAAACCTCGGATTCGCTTTACCTATGCTATGCGTAAGAAACAAAAGCAATAAGGGCAGTTTGATCACAGCATTTTAATTCTGCTAGCTTTTTCCTTGCAAAAGTTAGTGGCAATTCTGGCAGAGTTAATTAATAAGGAGATTCACTTAGACGTCAGTATATATAGGAGGCATCTTTCTTGTAAGGGATCAAACTAATATTTTGTCAATTTTAATTTCCTCATTGTAGCTTGAGTATCCATCCACTCTGAGGTATGACTGTATAGAAGAAGGTGATTTCATAGCATGAATATGACAATCTACTATCCATTTTCCTTTACTTTATCGATTGGACCTTTCAAATTGTCTTAAAAATCCAGTTTATAACAGATTCAACTGATTTTTCTGAAGTCCAGAATAGTTTTTTCAACATAAACATACTGCCCAACTACACATTGGATCACACATGAGAGTGATGCCTTACAGATTTGCAAGCACTAATCACAAGTACTGAGGAATAAGCAACAGAAGAGAACGGAAAAGTTATTCACATATCGAACAGCAGGCTACGACCAATGTGAAACATATTAACCATGCAAATGAAGTCACGACTCCTAAGTTAAAATCCAATCGAGTGATATATTAATTTAACATGTAAAAGCATCAATAAGAATATAGATAATATCCTAATCAACAGTGAAATATGAAATAAGTGACATCCTAGATAATAAACACAAGCAATTTTTCAAGTGGTAAATAATGAAATTAAAAAGCATCCCAAAAGGACATATCCATCAGAAATTACCAAAACAAATTAAAAAAAAAAAAACAAAATGAAAAGTAGCTAGCAGTCAACATATTGTAATGAGGAGAAGAAAAGTGTGACACTAAGGTTCTAATGAGCAGATTCAGTGTGTTTGACCAGGAAACCTCAATAGATTTCAAGATCCAGGTGTACAGAAGTTCATAGACTAGGGTTTCCGCCATATCCAAGTTTGCAATTGGACTCAATCACTTTGGCATTCCACAAATATAATTACGTCTCTTGATCATTTCACATGTAAGCTATTAAGAAACCTTCATTTCAACGAGAAGATCGTTAATTATATGTAAAGCTAAAGGTGACCTACAAAAATGAAACTTGTAAGCTGAAGGCTCTTTATCATAAAAATGGTGATTAGGGAAATAGAACAGATGGTATAATGAAGTATCTATTGTGATAATGACTTGGGCAAATATTTTAATCTCACATGCAGTCACTATTGTGATAATGGTCGCGGAACCACTTCCGCGAACAATGTGGATGGTTTCAGACCGTCGTGGATTAATATCACCATGGCTGTACTGCACTAAGCTCAAAAGGCTATATAATGTGATCAACAGTTTGGTGATTCGACCGAAATTTCGAGAGATTCCCTTTGTTTACATCTAGAAATGACAGAAGAGACCATATGGGAGTCTCCACTCTCTACACCTAAAAACGAGGAAATATGGCTCTCACAAATTTTGGGTCAAAATCATGTTCTTGGTGAGGAAATGGTAATGGTGATTTATTCTTAGCCAAAGCCCAAATTCCTTATGGACCAAGAAAACACAAGTATAGGTATTGTTTGCGGTGTAACGGATGTGAAGCATACTTGTAAGAACTCATGTATCCTGCAGAGCCAAGAATGTATCCCAGATATAATCTCTGCTCTTCCCATGGTCAGTTATCGCTTTGAGTATAAGAATCATACTCTGGAGGAATCTGGTCTCTTTCTCACCTAGTCACCTCTGTCATCTTTGCACTTCATACGATTTCCCAATAGCACCCATTCCAAGTCACAAAGGATGATGTTCACGAAGGAACTTATTTCCCACGAATTAGGTAAATTAGCTAATTACTTGAGATGGTACAGAATTGTATTTTTCGGTTTTCCCCATTTTTCCAGATATGAGGGTGTGTGGAAGATTCATCAGGGTTTTTTTTCTCTTGTAATCTTTCGTTTCTCATTTATATAGCTTTGCCAACTTCTCCAGCAACCTCCTTTATTTAGGAAGCTAAGGTCACAAAGAAGGTGAAGCCTTGGATATATGAACTTCTTGGTGCGGTATAGCACTCAAGACAATCTTACAATTCACCAACTAACTACTGTATGTCCAGATCTTCGCATGCATCTTGTGCCTAACATTCTTATAGCACATGACACTGGGAAACCATCTTTTCATGGACTCATTATTCGTTGAAGAAAAAAGGATGTGCAAACTAAAATGGAAATGGTTCAAAAAATAAAAATATTGTATCGAATTAATAATGCGTTTTTGAAATGAGTTGTTTGTAAACATGGGTGAACAATGGATTTCTCCACTCTCTGTTCTGCACAACTGCACAAAACTGTTGAAAGATCAGGATGGAACAAGGGAAGAAAGCTGCTTTTGACATCGGTGTGCCTGACAAGTATGTAGGTCTCGAGGCTGCAAAAGAATGATGGGATTTTCCTGGATAGAAGTACACGGTACAAAAAACTGTGGGATAGCATACTGTTTCTAGCTTTGCTTTAATGCTTTTGCTTTAATGCTACTATTTGGGGATTTTCTAATCTTGTTTTTTCACAGAATCAACGTATTAAGTATGTTTCAAACCTTTTTCACGTATTCATATGACTCCCTGAACTATTTTGTTGTAATCACTTATAATCTTTTATTATCAAAAAAAGAAAAGAAAACTCGTCAACAATAATTATGTAAAAGGGAAACACACCTTAGGTCATCCCATTTCAGCTGCAGTACATGATCTACTGCTCTGAAATCTCTGCCACAGGTCATATTATTCCAGTAAAGATGGTCTAACACACCTACAACCTGATCTATCACTACCATTTGTTCGTACAGCTGACACAATTATAGAGTTCCAATTAACCAACATGTCCCCCTTGTCGATTTCAGACCTTAATCTATAATATGGAAAAAATCATTGTCACCATGCATGTGCCATAGCCCGCAAGTGCAAGTAAACATCAAGAAGAAACTTATAATCACCAAATACAGAATGATAAGCTCGTGTATCATATTGTGCGTTACCAAGTATGATCATTGTCACCATGCATGTGCCATAGCCCGCAAGTGCAAGTAAACATCAAGAAGAAACTTATAATCACCAAATACAGAATGATAAGCTCGTGTATCATATTGTGTGTTACCAAGTATGAGCATTCTCAAGACTCATTATGAACATACTTTTGATTGCTCGCAGTCAAAAAGAACCGCCGAAACAGTGAAGATGAAATACAAACTATACTCATAAGCAACCTAAAAGCCCCAATCATCTATATGTGCACTAGTGCAAAGCGCCAAAGTTTCTGCAACAGGATCATCAACATGAAGCCTTAACCTCTATGCAGCAAATCTGCAATAAGCATCTCCAAGATCGACATAGCACCTCCTTACCACTCAGCAACACCTTACATCCACATAGCACAGCAAAAAGAGAGAATGGAAAGAGCTACAGCCTACATGTGTAAGCATCAGCATCCAACACCATATATCAAGTATCAAGACGAGATCTCTATCATCTAATAGCTACTCCTTTTTTTCCTTTTTCTTATAAGTATATTTGTCTAACCATTTTTCCTGCTACTAATGCATACATTTTAACGTAAACCAAATACAATGCACCAGAAACAAAAGTCCTGAGGTGACTCGATATAAATTCAAATGAAAGAATAACATATCATAAATGGATTGTTGCATTGTTGAAATGTAACTTACATGTGATAACCACAGTTACTTCCCATATTTATGCCACTAAGTACCTGCAGGCAAACATAAAAGGAGTTATCAGCATCTGATTCTAGAATATACGACTAGGGCACAATCATTGCTCAAATTGTTAGCTCTTGAGATTTGAGCATGGGAAGATCTCCTTTGCTGCAGAAAACCCGGGGGAGGGGGGGTGTCACTCAAGGAAAAAAAACGCGGTCGCGGTCGCGTTCGCGGGAACGGTCGCGTTTTCGCGGGAACGGCTTGTAACGGGCAAATAGAACGTTTCGCGGCCGACGCGGCGTGAATTTTTTAAAAAAATTCACATAAATATGTTTCAACTTTATTTGCATTTTTTAGTTTATGAAGCATTATTACAACATAATATAAGCAAATCTAGTAGAATATCATGTTTCATCAACTATATAATTAAATCATAGAAAGAATTTGGCCAATGTTTGAAAAAAAACGGATGTAACGGGGATAAAAACGTTCTAACGCGGCGAGTTCGCGTTACGGAACGGACAACGCGGCGAGAAGTATGTGAATTTTATTATGGCGTTCCGTAACAGGATTTCGCGGAACGGCAAATCCAAAATCCGTTACAGAACGGCCGTTCTGTAACGGAATGGGAGAGTTTTAATTCCGTGGTGTCACTTGCTAAACCCGTTTAGGCAGTGGTCTGATCGGGTCCCAGCAAGTAGATTGCATAATACTCCCTACTTGTACGAGATATTCAAAGGTTCAAGAGTCATATCTCTCACTCTACGAATTGACTTGTTGCTCCCTCAATCATAAAATGAGTGCTTTACTTCAAATTTGAGCTACAGTCCGCACAAGAGAAATTTTCACTTCACATTTCTATATTTGATATTGAATGTGTAGTTCCTTTCCCAGCACTGCTCCCAGACAACATTTCCAAACATTTATTTTCCAATCTTAATCCCATAAAAAATGGAACACTTGTTTCAATGTAGCCTTTTTTTGGTGTAACTCTACAACTTTAGAAACAAAAGCAATGCATGTGCAATATCATAACATCGTAAATTTGTATATTATATTTATTTAATATAATTGCTATTGCTAATTGTTATAGATAAAAGTTAGAACCATTTGTATAATTTGAGGGTTTGGTACAAAAATTAAAATTGAAAAACAAGGGAAGATTATTTTTTTCTTGGAATTAACAAAGAATATGAAAGCTAAGAAAACTGTTTTTACAAGGAAAAAAATGAAATAGGTAAGAGTGAAAAAAGAGGTTATTAGGGGTATTTTCGGAAAGTGAAATTTATACTACCAAAAAGGGGTATTGGCTTTATATATAGCATAGCTTACCGTCTATGGCTTTCACCTTCTTACACTGCTCCTCCTTAAAACACTTATTGGCATGTCAAGACACTTGTAACTAAAAATTGGGAAGGGAGATCAAGTCAATAAATGAAAGAAGACATCATCAACTAATTCTCCACAAATAACAAAATATAAAATTGCTTCCAGTGCAATCAACCCATGAGGAAAGCTCAACAACTAAAAATCGGAACCCAAAATTGGACTCTAACGGGTGCAAGATAGTGTATACACATTTCACAAAGGCGAAAAAAATGTGAATTAATAACAGTATCATCCTAACACCTTTTAGTACTACCAAAAGTATTACTCCCTCCGTCCCATTTTATGTTCCCGTTTCATTTTGGGCACGGGAATTAAGGAAACAACGATTATGATGTACTTACATAAGGAGTTTTTTTTTTTTTTGGAATTATTGTCATAAAAAAACTGGGAACACTAAATGGGTGACATGTGAAAAGAGGAGAGAGTGAGTAAAATATGATTTCTTTTATATCTAACCAATGAAATTGAAGGAGCACTAAATGATGGTGTCAAAAACTCATGTGAAAAGGTGGAGAGAGAGAGCAAAAAGTGATGTTTTAAAATGGAAACAAGAGAAATAGGAACACCATTTTGGGACACCCAAAATAGAATACAGGATTATAAAATGGGACGGAGGGAGTATAACTTAACATTTCCCAATACCAACACACAAAGTTGTAAATAATGGTACCATCAAAACACTTTTTAGCACTACCACAAGTCCACAAGTATTATTAAAAGAGTTTCGAGTACCAAACTAAACAATTTCTAGTACTAAAAAACACTGCCTGGTATCAATACAATATTTCATAAAAAAGGTATTATACAAGCATTTTGAGTACTACCAGAAGTATTATTGGAACAATTTCTGGTACCAATTAACAATTTCTAGTACCAGATGAGCAATTTTTAGTACCAAACAGCATTCGTTCTTTTTATGTTGCATGTTAATATCCAATATATAAAGCGACACCATCATCAGTGTGCTACAAAATTTTGAATAATAATAAGCTCTTAAGTGATAAAAAAAAAACCTAAAAATTAAAAAAGCAGAACCCTACCAGATCAGGAATTGATGGAAACAGAGCATCAGAGACTCCCAAAGATGAACAATCTGCCGGTGTACCTGTGAGTATGCACCATCATCATGAGTATTTTAAAACAAAATCTCAATTACCTGGCAAGATTACATCTGGTAAGCATGTAATCCTAGCATGTATACTCAACCAAGCACCAACCCGACATACATGTGAGTAGACCATCAATTGACTTTAAATCCTTACCCATTTTAGCAACTAGCATTCGGTCGTACTGAAAATATTTAATTGTTTACAACAGGATCTGAACATAATGTATTCTGCACCCTGAAGAATCAACTCTGATTGGAAAGTGATTAATGTTAGAAAATGAGACCAAGCTCAAAATGGAAAGTTTTGTTTACTTCTATTACGAAATTGCCATTATTAAATTTACACACTGACCTAATAATACCACAAAAGTCAAATTGTTGCAATTAATAAAGTATTGAGGGAATATTTAAAAATGACAACCATAACTTCTGATATTCTAACAGATCATCTATCTCCATTTAAGCTATCTCATTTGATATGCATTAAGATGATTGAGACTTGACCAAAATTGGCAAGCCTAATGTTGCAAACGGCAATTAAATTCATACCAGGGAATTAAAACTCTCCCGTTCCGTTACAGAACGGCCGTTCTATAACGGATTTTGGATTTGCCGTTCCGCGAAATCCCGTTACAGAACGCCATAATAAAATTCACGTACTTCTCGCCGCGTTGTCCGTTCCGTAACGCGAACTCGCCGCGTTAGAACGATTTTATCCCCGTTACATCCGTTCTTTTCAAACATTGGCCAATTTTTTTTTATGATTTAATTATATAGTTGAGGAAACATGATATTCTATTAGATTTGATTATATTATGTTGTAATAATGCTTCATAAACTAAAAAAATGCAAATAAGGTTAAAACATATTAATGTGAATTTTTTAAAAAAATTCACGCCGCGTCGGCCGCGAAACGTTCTATTTCGCCGTTACAAGCCGTTCCCGCGACAACGCGACCGTTCCCGCGAACGCGACCGCGAGCGCGTTTTTTTTCCCTGATTCATACTGAATACGCAAAACAAATTTGCCTCTCCCAAACTTATACTCAAATAAAAAAGTAGAAAAGAAAAAAGGAGCAAATAATCTTTATGATTCACACTGCCGACCAAATTTCCCAAAAAAAAATAAAAATCCTATGCGTTGAGCACCTTGCTATGAACTGATATTTTAGGGTAAGGGTAATTTAGGTATTATCTTAATGAGTAGCTTAGGGAATAAGCTAAGTAGTTATACTAAGGAAATTACTCTATATATAGGGTTAATTAGAGAGAAGAAAGTATGTTGAAAATTGTTGAGAATATTAGGGAGCTTTTAAGAGTTCATTTGGGAGTGTGTCAAGTCACTCGAATACTTGGCAATCTATCTTTCATTTCTATAATTTTCAGTTTCTCAATCAAACCTTCATCTTTTTCCTCAATTCATGCATTTATTGGTGTCTAAACTATGTTAATTCATAGCACACCTCAACTATACGAACTAGATAACTGACATGGTGATTGACAAAGCATGCAGAACTACTAAATGAGCAGAAAGCAAACCTGTAACTGCAAAAGCCGTTGCCCCCTCAATATCCACATTCTTCGCAGAAATAGGATGACGCCAAGTTATCCCATGGCTAACAGCTGATTGTTCGCTGCACGCACAAGTCTGTTACTGCTTTACTGGTAGTTGTTGTCCAGGTGGTAAAATGTTTAATGTTATTGAATTAAAGGCTTTTGCAGATCCCAAAGGGTCAAAAGCAGATTATGAGAAAAATAAATTTCTTTGGAGAAACTCATAGAAACACATGACAAATACACTGCCCACGATCTACTTACAGATTTACTTTTACCATTTCCACACACTATATTGATCTAATAAGAATGGTAAATACTATATAAGACTTACATAAAGCCTCCTTAAATAGATATGCTAGCCATCATATGCTTATTATCACATAACTACACCAATGACAAAAAGGATGTTCATTTACTCCAATGAAACATTAGACAAGAATAATCACTTTTACTATAGTAAACCATCACTTATATGTATCACCAATCAGAAAGCTATATTATAATTCTCTAATATTAATCATGCACCACAAGGAAAAGAACTTGCAATTAAATATCAAGAAGAAAAAATATATCTACTATTATTCCTAAGCAAGATAAGAATACTCTTAGCACTACAAACTTGTCTCAAGTAATCACTCAAATACTTAAGGGAGTTATTCAAAATAATTCTAAAGCAATTAATATCCAACCTTTCTTAAACAATAAAAACAATTATTGGGGTCGGTGGTGTCATTGGATAACAAACATAATTCAGCTAAGATGATGTAGAATTTCCCTTCATTTCCCAAATATTCTCCACATATTTTAAATCAGCCATCAAGCTATTTATGTTGGCAATCTAGAAATCCTTCGATGCATGATTCTATTAACAGATCCATTGGGTAATCTCATGTTCGAACTTATCAACAACTAGGAGATATGGCCTTTCTTGGGCATGTGTTTCAAGAACAGCTCCAAAACGCTAATTTTAGAATCCTAATCTAGGTCTTTCATTAACCTTTTATATAAGACCCTGGCATTTATATTTAAGAACCAATGGTCTAGATCTTCATTCATCAGCTTGAACAAGTTATCAAAACCACAACCATAAGACATATCTTGTAATATATAGGAAAGGTAAGAAAATAAAGTAAAATAATAGTGATTGAACCTTTCAAATCAAAACATGATTCACCTCTAACCTATCAAAATCAAAACAGCAAAGACTTTGACAATCAAAGTTTCATGTTCAACAAGGTACAAACTAAAAGTCTGCATAATAAAAGAGCAGCCAGGAATATATTTCTAGCATAACAACAAATGCAGATAGAGTGAATCCTATTGCTTGAAAGCTTCATCTATGGACTACGGTTGCAGTATATTACTGTAGTGACATGACAATAAGTGAGACCAATCACCAAAAAAGTATGTTACTTCACTTATACTCCATTTCAAAAAAATAATAATAATAATAAAGGTCGAGTAACCAAATTTTTTAAATGATTGAGTTCCCAGTAAAGCATACACCATAGTGTCTTCCATTTTCTTGCTTACAAAGTACCTCTTGTTGTCTACGGTTCCGAAATTTTAAAGAAAAACGAGATGATTCTTTGTAATAGCGTTGTAACCCTTATGTACTAAGCAGTTCAAATTAAAAGTAGGGAAAATAGAGCTCCTAAGAACGCAATTTATATGACCGAATCGAAGATCAATAAAAAAAAAAAAAAATGAATTACTGTTATCTATAAGATCTAGCAACTGAAAACTAACATTATATAGTTCTTCCTAGAAACACCGTTCTTTCTCTTTTAAATTGATTTAAGGATAAAAGCAACCACACTGAGATGATAATATAAAATAAAATTCATTATTTCCTCTTTTCTTTTGGTGTGCATTAGCATACATCAATTTTTTTAAACATAAGTGCAAGGATCCTTGTATGTCAAAATTTATCTGAGTTTCCCATTATATATGGACAAGATTAATCAAGATGTTTTACATGGGATTAAGAACTCGATCATTGATATTATGTACGACAATAATGTTCCTTTAAAGATAAAAGGATTATTATGAATCACTTGTTCATTCAACATTGCTATAAGTTAGAAAGTTACCCTTTACGAAAAGATAATGTTTGTGTTATGTAAAGGTGAGTGTACTAACAAAGAGGTTAAGTTCATATCAAAATTTGCCATAGGGTCAAAGTTCCAATTGCTAAGGTGAAGAAGAATCCATTGCAGTGATTTGGTCTTATCCAACAGATCGAGGTTCCTCAAATGGAAAGTTGGAATAACGAAGATAGTATAAGAAATTGATGGGGAACCAGAGACTACCTAAATGAAAGCAACCAAGGAACCTATGATAATTGGTTCCTCAAGGTCTTATTAGGGAGGACCAACTCATGCGAATGACATATTCGTCTAAGTAGCCAACTCCATCCTTTTAGGAGTAAGACTTGATATTCTTATTATTGCTCGGATATATTTCATTTAATCCACTTCAAAATTGAATAGCATTTGTTCATTACATTGTCATTTATATAAATATTAAAAGAAAAAAAATACAATTACAATGCAAGATGAAGAAATATTCAAAACGGCACTGAATGAAAAAAGTAAAACAAAAATATATTAAATTCCATCTTATTTTTGAATGGGAGAGTAATAACTCGAAAAAGTAATCCAAGTTAGTATAGAAAGGGGGAGGGAATTGTGTAGTGATTTTAGATGTTAAAGAAGCGTCCCTAAGTTAAAGTTTTAAGAACCTTGAGAGAATGCTCTAGAGGGGTGGAGATTCAACCTAGATGTGACTTACAAAATTGACTTTATGTGCTCAAACGAGAGCACCAACTAGGATATTATGCGACTGTATAATACCTCTAAGGTTAAAGGGAATTTTTCTAGGACCACTTTTAAAACTAACTTTATCATATGCGTGGAGTATCGGCATTAAGATTGGATCATATTAAGAAGATGAGTGTAGAAGAGATGCATATGTTGGGAATTGGGATAGATGTTTGAGAATAACTTAAGGGAAAAATGTGTGATGATAATATTCAAAAGAAGATTGAAGAAAGAGGTTTTACATGTAGCAAGAAAGACGTAGTATCTGTTGCTATGTTAGTTTGATTTAGTTAAAAGGCCTTAAACTGTTTCAGCGTGTCAACTTATGTGTATGGGCCAAATCCAACTCATGGGCTTGGTTCAAATTTATTTACTGGATTAGATTATGAGTTGATTTAGCTTAGTGGGCTGATTAGGGAATGATTTTTACATGCATACGGTCGGCCAACAAGGCAGACACTTTCCTTAGCCTAATTTGTTTCCTAGTTCTACACTTCTACTAGGATTCGTCCTGGGAGAGTATCTGACAGGAGTTTGTTGTGATTGTTTCTCAAACCATTCAAGATTCTTTTCACTTATTTTTTAAGCATATTTAGAAGCTACTTTGTGGCTTAATTCATCAGGTTTGAGTTCATGAAAAATTCTGAGTTTATGCTTAAAAGGGTTTTTATTAAACCAAACACAAAACTGAGACTTTTGTTGATAAAAAAGCTATTGATGCAGGTGATGGTGACAAGGAGCTTCTAATTTAACGAGGATGATAACAGCAATAACAATATCAAAGCCTTTGTCAAAGGCTACGTGGCTTCCATCTAGTATTATAGTATGATAAAACTATCTAAGAAGCCTTTGGCATGGCACATCTCATCACAAAAACTGCTTGGCATCCATCTAGCTAATGACACTCTCGTAAAACGATAGCAAAATTCAAAAGAACACTCATCAAAACATTCAGATCATTAATAATGTTTAATTAACCAACAATTGCCCTTAATTGCATCTCTTAGACTTGGCAATAGTGCCTTCAAAATCTATAAAGTGTCATCTCCAAACACTACACGCTTCAATTAATGCACTTATTGGCTCTCCAGCTTTTCTACCAAATCCATCCCCGGCTAGCTCTAAGAGCCAATAATAAACAATTTGAACCCAAACACTACACATCTAGCAAGCACCTCGATTCAAATCCTTTACACGTCAAATTTGACGAGAATGTTAAATGTAACACAAACTACATACACACTCCCAAATCACGTCCCATAAGGTATTCACACCTTATACGCCACCATCTAAGTATATGTTTAAGCTTATGTGTTCTTGTATTTTGTAGATTTTTCAATGATAGAAATTAAGAGATTTCTTTTGTCATGTAGTACATCATTTTTGCAGATGAAATTATCAAATGCAGAAAGAGCATGAGGTAAAGAAGCTGAGGTCACTAAGGAAACAACGGTATTTGACTAGCAGAATAGCCGGGAATGTGGAATTTAGTGTGTAAGGGTGAAATCCGCAAATCTATGAAGGAATGGCACCAAGTGAAGGCAGCTCTCTAGGTAGTCTCATAATAGCAATGTTTTGATGCCGCAACGAATTACCTTAACTAAATCCTTGCAGAGACGGCCCTTGCAGAGTCAAGGGGATGATTGAAACTTATGACATGCATGTGTGGAATCCAAACATTACAAAAACATAGAGGAAGTGACATGTGATGTGGAATTAGAAGGTAGTCGCGAGATCTAAGAAGGGCACCTTTCAAACCATACAACTTGGCAAAGTTTAAGCTCTTTCTAACATGACTAAATGTTGGCTTAAATGGCTAAGTTCTAATATAAAAATATATACATAAAAGATCTAGAAAATGCTATGGAAGTATCTCTAGTGAGAAGAATAACATTTCAATAATTTAAGCAACACCCATTATGTATTGGACATAGCTTCTATGATTTCCTTAAATCTATACTAGCGTTTACACATTATCCTATCAAGGGAAGTTCAACAAAAATAATTGTGCAAAACTTTTTGTGATTAATGTCAACTAAAGTAGAGAAGCCATCTAATGCATAATTCCAATAGTCTCCCTAAACAAATAACACAGTTGGTAGATCTCGAACAAAAATAGTTGCTTTCGCCATAATCTGCTGTTTATGTGATTGGGCCTCATTTTATGTTGCCTCAAAGCATTATTAACAATATCCAAAAATGTTCAAAGTATTTCTTGTTCTAATTGGGAAAAGGTGAAAAAAGAAAGTCCGCCCTAAGGAGAAAACTATTGCAAGGAGCAAACACACTACACATGGTCGCTTGAGGTTCAAAACCTACCAGTATGAAGCTGAATATCAACACCAAATACACGTACAAGTGATTACTTTAAGCAAGATTATTTATAGGTAGAACGGAATGAATACATGAAGTCCATTTTGGTTGGGAGTTCCAAAAATATGATATGAATTAAATCTGGAGGCAATTTGAGACAAGACTAAGTTCCAAAATTGGAAAAAAAAATAAAAATTGGAGTCACACACAACAAAAGTCATCACAAATATCTGCAACAAAGACCTTTGCTTATACAATAATATCACAGAAAAAAAATGAATACTCCAAAGCACTCAACTATAAGCTAACAAATGATCACATAGAAGAGATATCAGTGTCAGGCGTGCAATATCGTCTCTGTGCTTAGCTTATACATTTTGTACTGCTAGTAAAGTATGAAAATAACAAGCACTCAGATATCCAAAGACTATTACTGGCTCAGGACCACCATAACAGCATGTTCCGCGAAAGAATTAACTTAACCAGAAGTTTAAGTTGACACGATCAAAAATCCAAAACATGATTTCAGACTTTTTTATCCTAATTCAAATACAAAGAAAATTACGTTTCTTTGAAATTACAAGAACCCTTTTGTATTGCTCAAATTACGAAGCGCAACGTCAAGTTAGTAGTAGTAATGTTAGGGTTGGTGTTTCAATTTTAGAGGCGAATGCAGTAAAAAACTCAAAGAAATGACAAGAAATTGAAGGCAGAAAAGCGAGAAAACTCACGAATCTGGCGCACAGATTCGAATGTTGTAAAGATTGGTGGATACGAGGACTCGAACTAATGATCGCAAGCCAGGAGCGTCGATGCCATCGTCGTTGGTCACCATGATCGTATGTCGAGCCTCCATTGTTGTGGCGCAGACTGCAGAGTACAGTGACGTTAAGGAGAGGTGAATTGCCAGATTCTCTTGAAGTGGAGACTGAATTATGTCCCGGGACCAAGTATAAAAAAACTGCTAAAAGACTTTTTTTGTTTTTTTTAAGCATTTTCAAAAGACATTTAAATAATTAAATCTATTTAGCTACATAGAGTACTATAAAGCAATAATGTATAACTTAGGTGTCAAAAGCAAGTTGATAAAATATGAATCTTGCTGATTTGGTAAGTATATTAATAGAAAAATTATAGTTCATTATTTGAAGCAACTGATTCAATATAAATTCAATGGCCTAGAACAAATTTGCATTTTATGATTCATCATCAACTATTAAAATTTGGAAGTGCGTGTTGTTAATTGAATCAATCAGGATGGTAATGTTAATTAGCACTCCAAATCCGGAAATTTAAAATGGGTAGCATAATTTTCGAGAAAATCATATCATCTATAATATTATTGTATACATTCGTATGAACCAAATCCGACACTGTAAATATCTTTCTCACATAGTTTGATTTCTCCATCCTTCTACTGCACAAACAAAAACACAAGATAGAATACACCCATTTCGATATTCCATCTCTTCTTCAAAATTATGTTTCAAAAATTAAGAAAAAACTATTAAGCCACTAACTAAAAAAATTAAATAAAACTCATCGTATGATGAAACCTCAAAAGCTTTCCATAAGATTCACCGATGGGAAGCTTAATTCTAACCTCATAAAAACTTACTCCAATTTTTTCCCATCTTCATCAACTATAGGATGCATAGGAAACAACATTTAAAGTGCATAACTCATTATAGGCCTACTTCGTAAAGAAGCCATTTTTAGAGAAGCCATTTTAGTGAAAATTGAGAAGCCATTTTTGAGAGAAGAAGAGGGAGAAGAGGTAGAGGGCTTAGTTATTAGGAGGCGAAGAAAGTTAGAGATCAAGATAGAGAAAGTTATGGGTGTAGTAATTTTCACGAGAAAAATTTTAAAAATTGTGGCTTTGAGATTCTACAAAAATGTTTACAAGAAAAATTGTAATATTTGATATCACAATTTTACTAATCAGCTTTGTGAAAAAAGAAAATTTGAATGGATGGGATTTAATTTATTGTGTAAGAAAAACCATATAATATAGCCATTTTCATTTGATATAGTCAGTTTTCGTTTGATATAGTCAGTTTTCGTTTAATATAATTACCTTTTAGATAGTAATTTTATGTATAATATAGTCAATTTCTGATATAGTCAGTTTTTTCGAATGATATATCAAATATTAGTCTGTTTTTTGTGATAAAGTCCGTTTGGGTGCATAATATATCATTCGAAAACTGAGTATATCTATATTTATATTACATCTATCTATATAAGTATATAATAAGAAAAATGCAAACTATGAAACAATTTCCAATATTTAACTTGGTGAACTTTCAAAAAGTGTAGCTTTATGCTGCAATGCGTAACTTTATATCTTTCTCTACCTCAATAGTTTTGGAGACATGAATATATAGATATAATTTATATGGATAATATCGAACATAAACTAACCTAAATATATAGAAGTAAGACGAAGTATTGTAGTTTTGTACTTACAAGTTATAAGGACAATCAAACTAACAGCACAAGAGTTCCACTATTATATATATTATATTCATATAAGGGTGAAAGTTGTGTGAGCATACTATAAAATAATGTAAGCAAAGCACACAATATTATAGCCACAAGCACAATTTCATCATGTCATGATTTAAGTTGTATTAATCGCTATCATATTAATATAATATATTATGGTGTTTTTTTTTTTTTTTAGGGGAAAAGCAAGGGTAGATTAAGATAAGGACAAAGCGTCCATAAGTACATAGGGCGCCACTTCCGGGGGGGAGTGGTTTTCCCAAATCTGTTCAACACCAAAAAGAACTAGCCGTGCTAAATAATGAGCTACAAAGTTTCCATCACGTTTAACATGTGACCAAACAAGAGAAGTAAAAGAAGAGCAAGAAGCTAAGATATCATGAAGAATAATGTCGAGATCCGATAGATAGAGGGCATGCTTCGAAAGTCTTCGTATAACCACCTGGCAATCCGATTCAAGAATCACTTCATTAAAACCATATTGTTTACCAAGCCGCACTGCCATCTGGACACTTTGGCTTCCGCAATTTCAGAACTCCAGTACGCCTTGACCCGACGAACCACCGCAAATACAACCTCACCCACCGAGTTTCGCCCCACAACACCTAACCCCACCCAACCAACGTCTGCAAGAGACGCGTCAACGTTGATTTTTAGGATGCCTTCTGGAGGTGCAATCCAAGTGTTCGAGCTGGGCACGCACACAGGCCCCTTTGCACCGTATATGCGAGCTGAGTATATATCATACTCATCAATAAGACGCAAGACACGAAGTGCCAAAGCATTGAGGGGGGGTGCTTTTACCCTGAAACAACCACATATTACGTTCATACCAAAGACACCATGCCAGCGTAACACCACGCAAGACCATGTTTGTGTCAAGCTGCCGCCAGCTCTCCACCAAATCACACATACTCATAGTCATAGAGTTCTTGCAAAGAGCCACGCAGCTCAATTCTTCCCATAACCCGACCACCCGAGAACAATTAAATAAGGCATGACTAGTTGTTTCAACCTCACCACAGCCCTAAGGGCAAGAGTCATCATCAGTAAGATGCCGGTGCTTAGGAAGAGAGCGAGTAGGAAGAGAATTAGTACATGCTCTCCATAAAAAGTGGCGTACCTTCGGACTTACGTTCATACCCCATATATCCACCCAGGCTTGATGGAAAGTGTCAAGGTTACTTCCTTTGCCCAACATATATGCAGTTTTGACAGAATAGAGGCTGTCTTTTGTAAGAGCCCAAGTTAACTCATCTTGTATATTCATCGAACTCAACGGAATAGCAAGGATACTTTTTATATCACGTTCATGAAAATGGTGCTCAATGATGTTAGTATCCCAATCCATGACCTCCTCGTCGATTAAATCTTTTACCCAAGTAATACCTTGTAATGGGGGACTTGTTATAAATCGCCCATCATCTGCAACCACCCAAGGATCCTGCCACACACGGATTTTTTCTCTATTCCCAACCCGCCACAAACATCCTTCCTTAATTAGAGCCTTGGAACTCCATATACTTTTCCATGAAAAACTACATGAATAACCGAGCTTTGCATCAAGAAAATCAGTGTTAGCATAGTACTTAGCTTTAAAAACTTGGGCAAATAAAGAGAGCGGGGCACGCACCAATCTCCATGCTTGACGCCCAAGTAGAGCGTCATTAAAAACCCGCAAATCCCGAAAACCCATACCCCCAAAACACTTCATAGTGCATAAAGACTCCCAACTTCTCCAGTGGATTTTTCTATGGTCATCAGAACTACCCCACCAAAATCTCGCCATGGCCGAATGAAGCCGCTGGATAATCGAAGCAGCGATCTTATACACCCCCATGATGTAGGTCGGCATTGCTTGAATAACAGACTTGAGAAGAATTTTTTTCCCTGCTCTTGATAGTAGCTTCTCTTTCCATCCTTGGAGTTTCTTCCAAACTCGATCAAGTAGTGAATCAAAAAGAGTTTTTTTTTTATCTACCACCTATAGAGGGGATACCAAGGTACTTCTCATGTTTCTCCACATGCCGCATATTAAGAAAGCTCACCAACTCCTCCCTGCAATCAGCACGAACTCCTTTGCTAAAAGAAACCTCAGACTTGTCATAGTTAATTTTCTGCCCAGATGCTGATTCATATTGGTTGAGAATATCAACAATTACACTGCATTCCTGACGGGTTGCTTTTGCAAAAAGAAGGCTGTCATCTGCAAATAGAAGGTGGGAGATTTCAGGGCCACTACGGCTAGCACGAGCACCATGAATCTGTTTTTCCTAAACCTTTTGCTGTAACATTCTGGAAAAGGCATCAGCAACCAAAATGAAAAGATAAGGAGAGAGGGGATCACCTTGTCGGAGTCCTCTACCAGGAATCACAGAACCATAAATTCCTCCATTAACAATGAAAGAGTAGGAAACAGAAGTCACACAGTCCATCACCAAATTCACCCAGCGACTATCAAAGCCCATAGTAAGTAGCGACTTCTTCAAAAAAACCCACTCCACCCGATCATAAGCTTTACTCATATCAAGCTTCATGGCAATAACACCTTTCCTGCTGCGAGTTCTTTGTTTCATAGAATGGAAGATTTCCAGAGCAATAAGGGCATTATCAGTAATAAGACGCCCAGGAACAAAGGCACTCTGGTTCTCAAAAATAATATCAGGGAGGTAGTCCTTCAGACGAATAACCATAGCTTTTGACACTAGCTTATACAGCACATTACAAAGAGCAATAGGACGAAATTCCGCTGCTCCAGTGGGGTGTTTAACTTTGGGGATCAAAGCAATATTGGTGTTATTTATGCAACTAGCAGACAAATTACCATGAAGAATACTGCTAACAAAACAAGTAACATCATCACCAATAACATGCCAGAAACGCTGGTAAAAGATAGCGTGCATACCATCGGGCCCAGGGGCCTTGCAGGGGTGCATTTGTTGTAACGCAACATAGATTTCGTCCTTTGTAAAAGGCCCAAGAGCTCGATTACAATCATCAGAGACCACAGACTTAACATGCCGCAGAACTGCATGGAAATCATTATCCGACGGCTCAATAGAAGTGAAAACATCACGAAAATACTCCTCAAAAATCGCTTCAACCTCCTCGCCCTTTTCGTGCCATGTACCATGCTTGTCATATAAACCCGCCACATAATTCCGTTTTTTCCTCTGCGAAGCTTTATGATGGAAGTATTTAGTATTTTTGTCCCCATCCCTAACTTCCGAAACACGTGACCTAAGATACCAATAAGCCTCGTGTTTTTCATTCAAATCATCAAGGAGTTTTTCAAGTCCAGCACACGTGGAAACACTAGTATCTGATATTGGTTGTTGTTGAGCTAATAAAAGCTGCTTCTCGGTTCTAACAATTAGCTTGCTCAGCTTTTTAAATTTTGTAGAGCCCCACCCAGCAAGTTGACGGGCCATAGCCGAGATATGCTGGGGAATACACTCACCAACAGACTTACTCCACGCATCATTCACCACGCCCTCACACCCTTCGTCGAGGAGCCAGCAGGTTTCGAAGCGAAACCCACGCCCTTTGCTTCTACTACTGCTGCAATGTTGAGGACGAAGCAAGATTGCCACATGGTTTGATTTATATCGGAAGGTGTGTTCAACAATGAAATTGGGATGAAGATCTAACCATGAGGCCGAACAGAGATATCGGTCAAGACGCTCCCTGATACGGTTCGAAGCTAAAGTTCCCCTCTCCCATGTGTACCAGTTACCCGTATATCCCAAATCACGAAGAAGAAGATCATCAACAGCTTCTCGAAAAGAAAACATCTCCCTCCTAACTCTATCGGCACCACCTTCCTTCTCACTATAACTCATTATTTCATTAAAATCACCACCTATTAAAATCGGGAAAGGAGAATATCACAAAGATACCGAAGTAAACTCCATGTTTTATGCTTATCTTCTTCCTTTGGCCAGCCATAAACACCAACAAATCGCCACTTAGCATCACCAGTCCCAACATCCCCACAAATGTGGTTTTGGGAATAAGAAACAAGACTAATAGACACATCCTCTCTCCAGTACATACAAAGACCGCCCGCCTTTCCAACACTAGCCATTGCAAAAGCATGCTTAAACCCCAGTCTTATTTTGATATCTTCAGCTTCTTTCTTTTTTATCATGGTTTCCGACAAGAAGATAATGTCGGGGGCAAGAGAATGACTCCAACGCTTTAGCTGGTGAATTGTTCGAGGGTTGCCCACCCCTCGACAATTCCAACACAAAGTATTCATAATGCTCGGCGGGGTTGGTCATCACCAACCACCGCCTCAGAGATAGCATCTGAAAAGCTAGGGGAACTCGACTTCTAGCGCTTCATCATACCCCCAACATCATCAACAATCAAGTCACAGAAATTAGAACGCTTATTCGAAACTTCACAATCAGTGTCCATGGAATCAGACCCACCTTTCTCCTCTAGGGATCCACGAGCTAAACGCTTCCAAGATTTTGCTTTTACTCCCACAGTAGCTACAGGTTTTTTGGAGCTCGAAAAAATGAAGGTATCATCATTAGACATAACTGGCGGGGGGGGGGGGGCACAACCAGTAAGTAAAGGAAATGATTGGCTTTTATTGCTACTCTCATCAAAAATCTCCACCTGGGTCGCAACTATACTCACTCCAGCTGGGACATCAAAAGGCACAGACTCCAAGGGAAAAGCATTTCCCCCAACCGCTTTTTGTAAAGGTAATAATGGGTTATTAATGCTACCATCATTAACAGCTTCTACCTGATCCAAGGATTTATGCTTCATTAAAGCTGTTTGAGGAGGCACAGGATCCAATGTCAATGCCGGCTCCAAGAGTTCAGGGGTTGTAGCAGGCTTTATTAAAAACCCTCCATCGGATTTAGAATCTGGAAATAGCACCTTCTTGCTGGTCCGAAACTTTTCGTTCTCCTCAATCTCTTTCTGTCTACCTTTTCGAGGGGTTGCCCTCAGAACCGAACTCCACCCAAGGCCTTCCTGCTTATCCTCTTCCGGAACAATATGCCAGTTTCTCTCAGAATGACCCATGACACCACAAGCGAAGCAAAAATATGGGAGACGTTCATACGCAAAGTCGACCTGAAATTCTCGGCCTTTTTTGTCTTTTAGTTTACGGAACCTGCGCAGCGGTTTAGTGACATCAAACATCACTTTAATCCTTCTGTATCTACCAATACCCAATACATCCTCCTCTATCTCCAAAACTTCCCCCATGTTCCCGATTAGGGCACGAACTATCTCATCAGAACGATAGTTAAAAGGAAGATTTTTAATCCGAACCCAAAAGGGAGAGTGGTTAATTATTACCTGATCGGGTTGTTCATCGCCATCCGCTTCCTTCAATAATATCAACATATTATCAAAACACCATGGCCGACATTCGAGGACTTTATTCATGTCCCTCCAATGAAAGAATTGGAAAGCAAAAAAATTAGGGCTGAGGACCCGAATGACAAGGCCATGAGAGGGCGCCCAGACACCAGTGATGGTACGTTTAAACGCTTCAATATTAAAGGATCTCTCTGTCAACAATCTCCCAAAAATAACTAAGGACAGTTTGCGATCCTCGTTAGGGTTTAGAGCATCAAGTTCAAGGATAACTTCTTCTTCGTCATCAATTTTTAGTTTTGAAACTATGGTTGCAATCTCCTCAGCCATGCTAAGGAGCGATGGCCGCCGCAGCGGGGGGCGGCCGGGGATGGTAGGGTTTCCAACGGGGGAAGAGGAGCCTTTCTTTCAAGGGAGTTTTTCTTATTAATAATTGTTTTAGTTAAGTAAGTCTAATTATGAACTATTTTATTTTTATATTATGGTGTTTTTAATTGAATGTATATGTGTTGAAAATCGCTTTGTTATAATTTTTTTTTATATTTTTTGGTCACTTTACGTTTTAAAGACATAATATATACAAATTGAGATCTCCCTATGCAATGCAAACTTTTTTTAATGAAGGTTTCATATTTATTATCCCAATAAATTGTCCCAATTTATTATTCCACTAAATGCATCATCCAAAACAACATCCTAAAAAAAGGTTCATAATATTACCTTTTTTTGAATAAAAAATATTATATTCCTAAGATTGATTGTAAGAAAAAATATATTGGACTAAACTTTCCTAATATAGATGACAATATGTTACTATGTAACTAAAATGGAATACATTTATTATAGGTAGTGGAGTGCTTATTGCAAAAAATTATTGTAAGAATCATGAATATAAATAATAATATGTTTATTTTAGGTAGTGGAGTGATTCTTGCAATAAGTTATTGTACTAATTGATTCTTTTAATATTAGGTAATCAAATTGAGTAAATATTGTTAAAATTATAATCTAGCACTATAAATATCCTACATATATTTCATTGTACTACAACATATTTCATAGACACTAAATCATTCCCTTAAAACCAGACATCTTATTTTTTTGGCCGAATGGAGAATGAATATGGTTCTCTAGATGAATCATTTTCACCTACACGGTTAAAGATTTGACATCCTAAAGTGGAAGACTCAAATTTTTTAGATCACGAAAGTATGGTGTTAACAATGTTTCATTCAAGTAATTTGAGATTCTACCAATTTTGCACAGATGTCACAATGGATAAGACTTAAATACTTATAAATGGTATATGACTTAATATGTATTTTCTACGATCAAGGATTCTAGAATTATTTTAGATTTAGAATATATGGCACTACACATTCTTCATTGTAATCTTAATAAAACTCATAAAGCTGAAAGGGTTCCATTTCAAGAAATCAACATAAACCAAGGAGATGTTATACTATCTACGAATACAGTGTTGTTGAAATATTTATCAAACAATTACTAATAACATTTTGTAAGATTCAACAGTAACACAATTTGGTTGTTTTAATGATCATTAAAATAAAATAATACTAGAAATTATAGTATTAATTTCGAGTGAGTATTTTTCATTAGTGATTTTTTTTCATTTTTCGATTATGTTACAATAACTTTTTTTTATTTATGCTATTTTATTGTATTATAAAGTTACTGACTATATTTTATTCGAGTCAACCAACAACTATTCAATTTAAAATTATGGTAAATCATTATAAATTATTAAAAAATTATTATGATTTCATGAGGTTTTTAAAAGTTGCCCATTAAATCAACAAAATTCCGAACACAATATTTTGTACTAAAAATCGTGTTTCCCATTATTTGGCTCATAAAAATATTTGATCATAAATGGCAATTTGAATTGTAAGGGAAATTCATATTTTTTTTAACGATGAATCAACTAAATCTTTATAATATAATACTAATGTACTTTATCTGTTCAATAATCTAAGGGAAATCATAAATGAAAATTCGAGTTTGCTACGTCTACCACTATTTATAAGATGATTATCATATCAACTTGATCTTCCACTCTTTTTAATGGAAAATTATTATGATGAATCTAATAAATTTGCTCCACCATTTTATTCCTGGCATCATGATAAAGCAATCAAAGAAGAATTTTTTTAGGGATTTTATTTCACAAAATACGTCATTGTTATAAATGCAATACAATTTGTCAAACATCAATCATTCGTTTTTAATACTTTGTGCAAAATTAAATTTCGTTTGTTCGTTTGTTGTTAACTCAGTTATTAGACTTTTCATTACAAGTATGAATGGTTCTTCTTCCAAAATCAATATATCACAGTTAGATTCGATTTATGATAACTCACTAGAAGACGTCAATCAATTAGCAGGTAATGTAGATACAAAATGAAACGACATTTTAACGTGAAATGAAACGGTGATTCCAAAGGCATCTAAAACAAAATGAAACGACGTTTTAACGTGAAATGAAACGATGTTTTGACGATGATTCCAAAAACATCGTTTCATTTTGTTTTAGATGTCTTTAGAATCATCGTTTCATTTCACGTACGAGAGTTAATAGTTATTGATGACAAGTATTGTATAAATATATACATCCTGTTACGTAGTGCAAAACTAGTAAATCAATACTACCATTAGTGGAAAAATAAGGAAGGGCTGAGCTAAAAAAGGCCCTTAGGGCTGCGCTTTTTGACAGCAGCCCTTTCAATAGCAGCCCTTCACTTTTTAAGTAGGGCTTCAAGCTCAGAAGGGCTGCGCTTTTTAGGTAAAAGCACAACCCTTCTAAGCTTAAAGGGCTGCGCTTTTTAGGTAAAAGCGCAGCCCTTCCTACCAAAAAAAAAAATTTTTTTTTTTTACATTTTTTTACTCATTTGCATTAAACTTTAAAGTAAACCATCCAAATCCAAAAGGGGAATAGGAAATATGGTCAGGAAAACTAAAACTAAAACAGGAAATCGAAAAATGTTATCACATAGAGAATTCTACAATGCAACTAAACCCAAAACAAAAAAAAGGAACGAAACGAAAATGAAAAAAAAAGGAACAAAAACTAAAATACAGAAGAGAAAAAATTATAGATCTGAAAATACAAGAACATTAATCAAAACAAAGATTAAGAAACTATAGATCTGAAAAGTCAAAAACTGCCTCCAAACATTGACCTAATAATGTTTAAATACGTAAAACAAAACCCTAATACGTAATTAAGGAAATAATAAAATTCGAAAATACTTAAAATGCCTATTTCGAGCCTTAAACGAACTCGGATGACTCGTTGGCCCGTTCCACTTCCGAAAAGGTATCACAATAGGCAATCGGACTCCGTCGGCCCGATTAGTGCAAATCATTTCAGGCTTTTTGTTGCATTCATGGGAGTTTTTGAGAGAGAAGAGAGGATGAGAGAGGAGGAAAAGGAAGGGAGTAGGGACGCGAGAGAGGAGAGAGAAGGAGGGATAATTTTTGAAGCCCGCTTAATATTTGAAGCCCGCGAATTTATTATTTCAAATTTTTTTAAGAAGGGTTGCGCTTGTTTTAAAAACGCAGTCCTACGTAACAGAAGGGCTGCGCCTTTGACGAAAAGCGCAACCCTTCACTTAGTAGGGCTGCGCTTGTAGAAAAAGCGCAGCCCTTCTGAATGTAAAAACTGCTGCGCTTTTTCTACAAGCGCAGCCCTACTAAGTGAAGGGATGTGCTTTTCTTCAAAGGCGCAGCCCTTCTGTTATGTAGGGCTGCGCTTGTTGAAAAAGCGCAGCCCTTCCTTTTTTTTCCCCTAGGGTACGATCCCCAATAGTAGGTTCTCAATTTGGAGACTTGTGCAACAATGTCTAAACACGAATCCCGGACCTGAGCTCCGCCTTGAAACCTGCAAAAAAGGGACCCACCCTAGAGGTTTGGGTGGTATTCCCCCCTCCGAAACTTAAGTCAAGTATCAGGGATATGAAGGAACTTTTAGAAAGAGAAAGTAGAGAAAGAGAATTTATGGCAGAATAACAATACTATGCTCCGAAAAAACGTACCTTTCCCTTGATTTCAAGGACTATTTATACTGTTTGAGATGACTGATGTACCTTGATGTCACCCTAATTTGGGAGCATCTGATTGGCTAAGCAATATTGCTATGACACATGGCAGGTGATGATTGGATAGTACACCTCACTCTTTTACAGAAATAGACTTTACCTTCACTGGGCCTAAGTACAATTTTGGGCCACAAGAAAGGTTTTTAGTACACCTTTTCCTCAGAAAAGTGTACTTTAGCCCATCCAAACTCATGACCCATGTACTTTGCTAGTACAGGTACGCGCCACTTGTAAGGCTGCGATGAAGCCACATGTCACCTTTATAGCCGTTGATTTTGAGGCTACAACATTTGCCCCTTAAAAGAGGAAGTTACCATTTGGACGCCAAGACGGTTGGTTTCCTCTTTTAACCGACTAGAACTTCCCTTCTTTTAAAAAAAGGAGACGCCATTTAGCCGGTCTTATCAGGTCAACCCTCAAAGGCATTTGGGATGCAACGGTTATTTTTACCGGATGAGAGGGTCACTTTCACCCCTCTATAAATATGTCCCTTTGTCGTTTCCGAAATCTTTTTAACATTCTTGAGAGATTTTCTAGAGAGAGAGACTCTGCATATTTTTACTGAGCTTTTAAAGAGAGAAAATTCCTCCGTCCAAGTTCTTGCTAAGCGTTTTTCAATCCGTCCGAAGTTTCATCCAGCTCGTCCTTAACGTTTGTCCAACCACTTTCAATATGTATTCTTTTCTTTGTTTTACTTCCCTTGTATTTTCACACAATTTTTAAGAAAAATGGACTCATCTGCTTCAACGAATATCCCCGGCCGCTCAAGGGTTGGTTCTGACCCTAGAACATAGAGCCTTTCTTCTTCGGCATATTCTAGAGTTGGACCTATCTCGGCCGGACATGCATTCTTTTATTTTGGACATGGACGACAAAGTCAGACAACAGTCTTTACCTGTGCAGGGTAAACTGGCGCGCGTCAAGCAAACAACTTGCATCAGACGAGGGATTAACCTTCCGGCCTCCAGCTCAGAGATGGAGGCATCAACTGGACGAATTCCCGCTAACGGGGATCGTGAAGTCCAAAGCGCCGGCCAGCAACCCAAAATCTTTCTCCTGGAAGCGTCCAGGAGGAAACTATTGTCAGAGGCTCTCCAGAACCCAGCCCGTCTAGGCAAGAAACGACCACAGACGAGGTGAAGAGGGCGAAAGCCTCCTCTAGTCCGGCCAGCGACTCAGAGGAGCCGTCCACTACTTCTTCCGAGATAAGGCGCCCCGGCGCCTTATTTGACTCTAGGTTCATTCTAGCCGACAATAGTTGGCTAGGACGAGTAGGTCCCGACGTTAAACACTTTCCTTCAGCTATGCCCATGCCGGGGTATCGCTTTGTTCTTCCTGGCCGAGAAGACACTATACCTAGTGCTCCTTCCGGCCATTTTGCTGTCTATCGGCTAGCATTGGATGTCGGGTTGCGATTTCCCTTGCATCCCTTCATCACCCGCCTTCTTCACTATTATAATGTTGGCCATAATCAACTGGCCCCAAACTCCTGGCAAAACATCCTCACCTTTTTAGCCGTCTGCGAGCTAAAAGGTGTCGAGCCCTCGCTGGCCGCCTTCTCAAAAATCCACTATGTCTATAAAGTTCCAAGAACAGTGGACGGAGCTTGCTTCAGCGTATGCAATCGTCAGGGCTTCCTGACGTCCTGGGACAAAAACGTCCAAGATGCATGCTTGGAAGGCTGAATTCCTGTTCGTCCAGGCGCCTAATGAAGCCGTGGCAAGACGGTACCGGTACTTTAGCCGGGCTACTACCAACACTGGACGAACAACGTCCTACTTAGAGTTGGAAAGTACTTCAGCCGAGGAGATGATGGAATACTTCATATTATCGGAGTATTCCATCAACAATTCCTCCTTTAAGGGTCCGTCCAATTGGATCCCTTTCAAGGAGTTGTTTTACAACGATAACTTCTTGGTCGTCGCCGCTTGCGGCAGGCCGAGAATAGAGGTATAACTTGCTATTTCTTCGAAGTAGATGCTTTCGTCCAATGAGTATCATCCATCTAATCATACTTTCTTATGCAGATTCGGCCAGAGCAGCGCCGAAAAGATCTTGGACGGGTGATATAAGCATGTCAAAGTTTACTGATAACCTCTGGAGGGAGTACAACAAGTCCGGCTCTGAAAAAAGGATGGACACACTGGTAAATACTTTAGCAACATATATTATTATTTTTTTGTTTTTTTTTTGTGTGTGGATGAACCCTTTCTCTATAAGCAAATCTTCCGAAAGTATCTTGGCCGACTTCCTTTGACCCACGAGACTAGTCTAAGAGCGAACCTTCTGCCCTCTATAAGCAAATCTTCCGAAAGTATCTAGGTTTAGACGGATCTTGCTCCCAAGGGGGGAACTCGGCCAAGAACCTATATCCTTCCTGGAAGGAAAGTCGTCCTGCTTTTACTGGCCGACTTCCTTCCGCAGAGAACATCCTTCATCACACTTTAGCTCTAGTAGGACGACCTTCTTATTTAACAGAACTTCGTCCACTAAAACTGAAATACTCCTGGCTGGTTTACGTTCCATTTCTGGCTGCTAACATTTTTACTTGTTTATTTCAGAAAAAAGCCCCAACGTCCAAGGCGTTGGCGGAGAATGAGGCTAGCAAGAAGAGGCCGGCCACAGCCAGGGATGCACCTCCTCCCAAAAAATCCAAAGGCTTTACTACCAAGAAGAAAAAACCCTCCCGGCCTGCGCCCAAGGTCATGATTTCAATCCCGGCCGAGGATGATCCTCCTACCATTAAGGAGAGGGCCTTGGTTACTTACGTCGGCCCCATCGATCCTACTCTCCCCCTTAATTCTGAGCAACCGGACGCGGTTGTTCTACTGGAAGGGAGAGAGAATCAATCTACTCAGCCGGACGCGGCTATAGACGGGTCGGCTTTCTCTGGGCCAGTTGCCAAACTGGTATCCCAGATGCCGGAGGCTTATAGGACAGCCTCCCGATCTTCTGGTGAGTCTTATTATTCTAATGTAGTTAGGACTTTGCGAGTTGGCGGGGGTCCGATGAGCCCGTCCAACAAACAGGCTGTTGTTATTCCCGTTCGAAATATTGACGAGTCTCCTCTTTCAGACAAAGGAAAAGGGCAGGCTGAAGTAGCTCCTGACGGCTCTCCCACACTCTCGGACGATGAATCCTCGGCTGCTTTCGCGAGGATGTCCTCGGCCGACCTTGAGAAGCTCAATCAGGAGCTTTTCAAATGTTTCCCTGAGCCTTACAGCAAAGGTTTGAGGGGGGCTTCATCAGGACATGTAGGCTACATGTCTCAACTGGCTGCTGAGGTATATTCTCATTCTCTTGCCGCCTGATTTCTACACTTGTATATATTTCATATTTTTGCAACCGTCCTGACACGCCTTCGTCCTTCCCTTTTCAGCTCTTTGCTCGCAGCACAATAACTGAAGACCGGGCAAGATTGTTCAGAAAAAAGAGATCAAACAAATTGTCCGCGATGCTACTAAGGCAGCGGATGAGGCCCAATTTTCCTTGGCTGAGCAAGAAGTACTACATCTCCAGTAAAAACGTTCGGTCGAGATGGAGGCCAAGAATAAGAGGTACCTGATCCAACTGACAAAACTGTTGGACGAGAAGGTGGTCCTTGAGCTGACTCTCAAGGACGAGAGAAATGCAGCCCTTCTGGCGGCTGTGGAGCTGCGAAGAGAAAATCGCTATCTTCGAGCTAAAAACCACACGCTAAAGGAAGAGGCTATTGCATCATTTGAGTCGGCCAAGGAAGCTTTGAACAAAGTGATTGATACTTCGAAGACATGGGCTGTGAAGGCCTTCGAGATGTTGGCCGAAGAGGATGACATTCCAAGGTATGTTCGTCGGCTGGAATTTCAGGAGAGCCTTCATAAGGCCAGCGTTGCTGGGGAGGAGCCTCCCGTCTTCCAGGAGTCTTCAGATAATGATGAAGAAGAGGAAGACGCCGATGCCCAGGCCGAAGATAACAACACTCCTCCAGAAGCTTAACTCCTGTTTTCTCAGTCTTTGGCCGTAGACCTCTTTTGTACTTAGCCTTGTAGGCCTTTTGTACTTAGCCTTGTAGGATGTTTCGTTTAATGTATTTTTAGACTAAGTTGTAATTTCCTCTTTTAATTATCTATAAAAGAGTTTATTTCTTACATCTTTGCCTCAGAATCCCATACTTATGACGTCTATCATTTAAATCAATTATTCTGAACAACAATACTAAGTACAAAAACGGTTCGGCCTATATGATCATCGTTCATTGGCCGAAGACTTAATTCATTTATCAGATATGCTAAGTTAAAAAACTGTTCGGCCCGAAACTTGGGTATCTGAAACTTTTATACCAACTTTTTGGTACAAGGACTTGGTTATATGCAGTTGTATGTTTGGTCAATATATGCCCCCCTTCTTGGACGAAGAGGTCTCAGTGACCTTTCTTTGGTTCAAGAAGGAGAATGACCATAATACACCAATGCTAGATAATTTAACACTTTACGGCAACTCGTCCATCCTAGTTTAAAATTTGAAATAACTTGTTCCTTTACTAAGGTTGTTATCTCAGGGTATGGTCTTTGGGTGGAAAGTAGGACACTTTTACTAAAGCGTCCTAATTCCAGTCGCCTTCGTTTAGGAGATGTTAACTCTTTAAGTTAACTAATTGTAGGCCTTCGTCATGCGCTATCCGTTATAGGATTTTAACATGTTGGCCGGTCTCCTAATAGAAGATGCTTTTATTTGCTGTTCTGCTTTGTATGTCGGTTTAGCCGATGGTATGTACCTTTGGACAACTAACTAAGGCAAACATATCAACAAAGAGACAGTCATAGGAGAGAAGTAGATTTGTATTATATTGGTCATATTGCGTCAGGGGCACCAATCTGCGCCTAGCACGTGTATCTTTGTGTCGCATAGTAACTTGCGCCTGGCGCACTCTCTGCGTGATGCACTAGTTTTATTTTCCTATAAATAGGCCTTGATTTCTTGAATCAAAGGCACGTTTTTCATATGCTTTCTTACACTTTTCACACGTTCTAAAACTTCGAATGCACTCATGTGTTGTGCATCAGAATCACATACTTCCATATTCTTTACAAACACAAACAAGCACACACATACATTCGTATTTCACATAGATCTTTTGGCTTTAAGCTTTCTCCTCCCGGATGGCATATGTATACTCTTGATGGTCCTTGAATAATCTTTTCTATTTTATTTATTGAAGTTACTAACGATTTCTTTCCATGATGTAGATAATTAATAAATAAATATTCTTCGTATATTCTAATCCCTTTTCTCCTTATTTGATTTTTTTAATGTATAGATTCATGTTGTTATGATTGTCCTATGCATGTTTATTTTATCACCAACATGTCATTACTGCTAATCAAGACCTAAGGAATTGTTCTAATTAAATCAGTTAATATGGACAATTTGCTAGGAACCTTGTAATATTGACTGCTTAATAACATAGCACTAAAAAAAATAGTCTTTTATATATATCTTGAACATACCTAAACTAATCTTTTTAGAGTATATGAAAATTATTACGTGGTTATTTTGCTGCGTAAAAATTAATTTTGAATCGATATTTAGTAGAGGCCAGCAATGGGCGACATGGTTCATAACCATGTTCGTGCCCTCAACCCCCGAACTCGATTTTTTGGTTCATTGACCATATATGGAGTCAAGACGGTGAAATCTACATTGGATAAGTCCTTAAGATGTCCCAACAGTTTCCCAATATCCAATTAGGTTTATGAGTCTTCTTTTAAAGACTTGTTTGCGACTTCAAAATATATTTTAGTAAAACTTTAACAATAGGGTAGTTAAATACTCGCTCACACCAAGCGAAATAAAATCACACTTGCAGTAATAGGATGAAGCGAGAAAACAAATTAGGTAGAGGAGTCGAACACATGATTTTCCATACGACTAGGAAAACACTTTAATATATTAGCGAACACCATATTTCATATTTATTATAAGATTTTTTTTTCCAGAAAAAAAAGACTATGTAGTGATATATATCAATAAATTTTCTTTAAGGTAAGGATATGACACTCTAATCAAATCAGAACCTCGCTCAAATCAACCCGACCCGGATTAGCAGGCAAGGCCCCTTGGAATTAGGGAGAATGGTAAGGGGAAATCCCACCCCCAAAGTGCCTATAGCGAGGTTTGATTCCACAAACTTAAGGTTGTAAAATACAAGTCATGCGACTAGACCAAATACTACTTGGTGATACATAGCAACACATTCTTTTTATGTTGGTCAGATGAAGAACCTTACTAAACTGACACCTCGCACAGGTCTAACCAGTCAGGTTTGCAAGTCAAATTCCTTGGAGGAAGGTGGGATGGTAAGGGAAATTTCACCAAAGAGTCCCTAGTGGAATTTGATCGCAATGACCTTGAAGTCATGAGGCCAAACCTTTACCACTAGACCAAACCTTTACCACTAGGCCAAATCTTACCTGGTAATACATAACAATACATGACATTTACAGAATTAGTACTACTTTGCAATACATGACATTTACAGAAATAGTACCACTTTGCAATACATGACATTTATCATAGATTTCTTCCCATTATATACATATATATAAAAAAAATCACAACCAGGAACAAGTTGCAGCCACAAATTTTGACAATGACAATTATGCAAGAAATAATGTAGAGAAGAATAATCAATGAAAATACTCCATCTGATTTTTATTAGTTTACCCCCTTTATTTTTTGGGATGTTGCTTATTAGTTTACCTATTTTTTTTTTTGGTTTTTGGAACGGTTCTACTATTTATTATCAACTTTACCTTGTCACTCTACTTTTCTTGGCCCACAACATTAACTTATACAATATGACAATAAATTAGTATTTTCACTTTTCTTCTATGACCTATATACCTATTTCTCCCAAAACTCCGTCCAAAGAAGTGCGTAAACTAATAAAAACCATAGCGAGTAACATAATTGAATTTTATACTAGTATTGAAAAAGAAATTTTGTCAAAACATACCTTTTATATATCACATTTTGCGAAAAATGACCTTTTAAATTTATTCTGGCAACTTAAGATCTAAAGAAGAAACTTGTTTGTAACAAACAACGTTAGGTCACTTTCACATATTAACCAAGCTTTTTTGACATACTGAATAGATAAAAGAAGAAAGCTTCATTACATAATTATAGAAGAACAATGAATCTTTACTAAAGTGGTTGTTAATTGAATTTCCTTACTTTTTTTTTTGAAATTAACATTAATTTATTGATTCAAAGTCATACGACATCTACCATAAAAATCAAAACTAAACAAATACATATCAAATGAAATAAATACAATTCTAATATGATAAAACCACGATCGTTGAGTAGATCTAATATTTCTGAAAACCCTTGTCTTTCACATCGCTGTCGGATGCAGCCTTCTGCAAGGGGGTCTATCGATCTTTTGTAGTTTTGAAGTAGAACCGAATTCAATTCAAGTGATTGTAAAGAAAGTCTTGACATCTGTTGCAACTCTGCACAAATTTCGATCAACAAATCAACATCTTGAAATACACAAAAACCCAAAAACAAATTCTCTAAACTCTCACATGGAGAGAGATAAAACCCAATATATGGATAGACATAACCCAATATATGGGTAGAAAAACTCTCCATTAGAGAGAGATTGAGATTTATTGGAAACTTAAACATAAAAAGCTAGTAATAAAACGAGAAAAGGGGCTTACCACCATCCAAAAGGGTGGTGGTAGCTCCTAGGTTGAAAATTAGGGTTGTATGGGAGAGGAGAGAGAAGAGAGAAAAAGGACGAGAGAAGAGGCGGTAGTTGAATTTCCTTACTTTACTGATGCTCAAAAGTGATCTAAGATTGTTTCTTGCAAATAAATTCTTTTTTAAGGTATTAAGTTGCCATAAAAAATATAAAAGATTATTTTTCGCAAAATATATGACCTATATGACAAAATTTCCTATTGGAAAATGGCATCAAGAAAGAAATGGGCTTCATTTTCTCAATCTTCATTCAAGATCCAACTCCCATTTCTCAAATCTCACCCAAGTTTTAATGGTAAGTGGGGCCAAAGAGAGAGAGAAAGACAGAGAAAGCACAAACGCATATTGCCTCGTTGTCCTTTGTTTGTCTCCTGTGTGACTTTGAGATAATAGATAGTTAGTTGTACATTACCTTGTCCTTTTGATTGATCATTTTTTTATATTCCCAAACTCATCCACTTTCTTTCCCACTTCTGGACTCTCTCTCTCTAGTTCTCAAACATTAAACACCCAATCCTTTTTACATTATTGTTACTTGTTAAGTTTGATAATATCGAAACTTTGGTACATAATACGACATTCTCATTTGTCACCTCCTAATTAGAAAAAAAAACAGCTTTTTCAAAGTCAAAATCTTTTCTTTATCGTTAAAAAAAGAAAGGGAATGAATGCTGCTTTTAATCATGAATCAGTTGATTCCCCTGATTATATTGAGGTTGATCCCACTGGAAGATATGGAAGAGTGAGTAATCCCCAATCTCAGTTTCTTAATTACAATATTTAATATCTAATCTATCTCATTTTCTCCCTAATGCAGAATTTGCATTAACTTAATTTTTTATTTTATTTTATTTTATTTTTCAGTATAATGAAATTCTTGGCAAAGGGTCCTCTAAAATTGTGTAAGCAATGACTCCCTTTTTCTCCCTCTCTTTTTTTTTTTTTTTTTTTTTATATATGGATATTTCTTCTTTTTTAAGAATTTGAGCTTTAATTTGAAAAATTAAGTTCCAATTTTTGTTGGGTATTTCTTATTCGTTAAGAATTTGACCTTAAATTTGCAATAATTAAGTTCCAATTTTTGTTGAGTATATCTTGTTTGTTATTAAATTTGCAAAGAATTAAGTTAGAGCTTTTAATGGGTATTTCTGCTACCTTGATTTGATATTTACTTGCTTGTTATAAGTTTAAAAAATGTGGAATTTTTTTCAGGTACAGAGGCTTTGATGAATTTGATGGAATTGAAGTGGCTTGGAATCAAGTTAAGCTTACTGATTTTCTGCAAAGACCTGAAGATCTTGAAAGGCTTTATAGTGAAATTCACCTGCTTAAAACTTTGAAACATAAGAATATTATGAAATTCTATACTTCTTGGGTTGACATTACTAACAGGAACATCAATTTTGTCACTGAAATGTTCACCTCTGGTACTCTCAGACAGTAAGTCCACTTTTTGCAATTACAAGTTAGAAGTATTTAATTGTATACCATAATTTGAGTAAATCATTTGACAATCAAATGTCTTTTTACTACTTTGTAAAAAGAATAATATTTTATTAGACCCTTGATTAAAGTTCTGACTTGTGAGTATCTGGTGATTAATTGATATATTTTTTGTGGGAAATTTTTATTAAAGGTATAGGCTGAAGCATAAAAAGGTGAACATTAGAGCAGTAAAACATTGGTGTAGGCAGATTTTGGAAGGACTTTTGTATCTCCATAGTCATGACCCTCCAGTGATACATAGAGATCTCAAATGTGATAACATTTTCATTAATGGAAACCAAGGGGAAGTCAAGATTGGAGATCTTGGCTTAGCTGCCATACTCCGGAAATCTCATGCCGCCCGTTGTGTTGGTAAGTTTGAGCTGTCCGTTTAATCATTGAAATTGTCTTTGAAGGTAAAATTGTAGTATGATGATAATACAATGATTGCCTGTATTTAATCTTAGTTTCATTATTTTCCCATATGGTAGTGACTTCTATTCTATTATTCAGACATTTTTTTATAGATGTAAAATACCACACTCATATAAGATAGTACCAATTATATTGCTTCTTATTTGGAGATTCTGGGGTTACAATGAATTATTCACATCATAATTGATGGAAGGGAATTAATTGTCTTTTTCCTAATGCTACCAAATTGTGAAAATTCTTGTGCCACTTATTTCAGGTACGCCCGAATTCATGGCTCCAGAGGTTTATGCTGAGCAATACAATGAATTAGTTGATATTTACTCATTTGGGATGTGTGTACTCGAAATGGTTACCTTTGAATATCCTTACAGTGAATGCACACACCCTGCTCAAATCTACAAGAAAGTAGTTTCTGTAAGAACCCAGGAAATATGTTTATGTTCACTTTCAGAAATCAATAATGTGTCCTCAATCAACTAAATTGATATAGTGAATTTTTTTGTGATAGGGCAAAAAGCCAGATGCTCTTTACAAAGTGAAGGATCCAGAAGTGCGCACCTTTGTTGAAAAATGCTTGGCAACTGTGTCTGATAGATTTTCTGCTAAGGAGCTTCTAGAGGATCCTTTTTTGCAATATGATGATGAAGGATATGATCTAAGGCCAAGTGATCATGATAATGATTATAGAAAATTAAGTCAGGTGCTGCCATTACCTTGCCAGAATGAGAACTCTTTGGTGAGTAGTAGTAGCTGTGACTATGCTGGTTACGAACCAGATCATGAGCACGAGTACCAAACTCTAGAGTTGGCAGCCAATGAAGTTCAGCTATTTAATTTTCTTGAGGATGACAATATGACAGATATGGACATCGCCATCAAGGGAAAAAAAAGAACAAATGGTGATATCTTCTTAAGACTCAGAATCACAGATAGAGAAGGTACTGGTTTTGATGTTATTCTTCTGCTATTTCAGAGCGATTACACAAAGAAGCTAAAATAATCTACTTTTTTTTCAGGGCGAGTACGAAATATCTACTTCCCTTTTGACGTTGAGATTGACACTGCTATGAGCGTTACAACGGAAATGGTTTCTGAACTAAGTATTAAGGAGGAAGACGTGAAGAGAATAGCAGATATGATAGATTGTGAGATTGCTTCTTTAGTCCCTGATTGGAAGAAGCATTGGTATGAAGAAGAAGAAGAAGAAGAAGAAGAAGAAGAAGAAGAAGAAGAAGAAGCAGAAGAAAAAGAAGAAGAAGAAGAAGAAAAAGAAGAAGAAGAAGAAGAAGAGGAAGAAGAAGCCGAGTGCGCAACCATAAACAATGATAAAGATTGTGTTATTGAGCGTTTTTCTTTAGCGGATTATCTTTCTTTTGGCAGCCCCAAGCTCCGCAATGTCCAACTCCTTCGTTGCTCCAGTCATGGTTCAACTTCTATGCGTGGACGTTTCGAGGAGATAACTTACCCATCTGAGGTGGATGGGGCAGAACCTGGTATGCTATTAGATACAGATGCATATCCTCCTCCTCCTCCTCCTCCTCATCATCATCATCATCGCCGACCTAGCTTAAATTTCCACCTTGGTGAACCCTTTGAATCTCAAGATGAATCAAGTTTTGAGAATGAGACGAGGACCACCAAAAATTATATTCCAACCCAAACACCATATACCTCCCCTGCTGGCTCCATTGTAGATGATAGGGAGTATGAGAATGAGGCAAGGAAGGAGTTGAGGTGGCTGAAGGCCAAGTACGAAATGCAACTGAAAGAACTGAAAGATGAACCCTTAAGTGTAGATATGAAGGCACGGTTCTTAGTTGCAGAAAAGGTATACAAAGGTCTGAAGAGGAATAAGAAGGTTTCCGTTCATCCTCTGGAAAGAGGATTAGATGAGAAGGATCTGAAATTTGTGCTGGAAAAGCATTTTTCGCCTCAATTTGCTTCAACCCCTAGTAGGAGGAAGTTCATTGATTTCACTAATTTTCCCACTCGAAAATTGCAGAGTGAGTCTTGCAGCCCGGAGAATATAATCACTGCCAAAAGTTTTTACACAGGAGCCGTGCTTCCACATTCTCTTCAAAGAACAACTTCTTTACCTGTTGATGCTATAGAATTTTAAGCCAACTATCAGAGTAACTTATTTTTCCTTGTTATTTTCCATTCAATATTGTCAATATTTTCCATGAGTAAACATTTAAAAGTACAGGCAATTTTCCCCCTCATTGAGAGAAATATATTCAATGTTGTAAATTGTGAATATGTGATAATCAGTTATGGGCATTCTCTTTGGACCCGTGTTAGCTTTCTGATATTCATGTAGTGAAAAAGTGTCTTACATTGCCAATTATAGTAGCAAAACTTTTTATAGATGCTGGTGAAGAGGCCTGGCATTGACCTGGTAGAATGTAACTAATATCACTAAGCTGTTAAAATAGAATTGTCTACGTGTGATGAAAAATCTAGCAGTTAGAGGGATACTGTGTGCCCAAGATGTGGTAAGAGTGAAGAAACAAATTTCCACGCTCTTGTGGATTGTTGGAAAGCCAGAACTACTGTACATCTCTCTTCTTTGTCTCGATGTGTGGCAGATGAATGTGAATCCATTTTGTGAATGGTGCATCAACAACAGGTAGCAGAGAAAAGCAATGCTGGCAGCTCATGCTACTTTGACCATCTGGATTGACAGAAACCAATGGGTTTTCAGTAAAGAAGCAAGGAAGAATAATCATAGCAGCAAGCCAAGTCTTGTTGGAGTTATGGACTATGAGAAGGCCGATGAAAGTACTAGACTAATAACGGCCGAGTGTAGCAGCAAGAGGCTGTGGACACCCCCCGGATGTTTTTAAATAAATTTAGATGCTGATATGCAGCCATGTTTCCAGGAGGCAAATTCGGCTTTGGGTCAGTTTTGCTGGACAAAGTTGGTGATGTTCTTGTGGCAGGCCTGCCGGCTAAGCTATACAATGGTGAGTGCACAGTAAAAGTGGCAGAGGCTCTCTCAGTCCGACCTTGTGATAAATGATACGTGCATAGTTCAATGTAGTTGAGGAAGAGTAAGATTGAGGATTTATCTTATATGCCTAACGTTGCGAATCAAATGTTGGCATCGTTGTCGTGGAGAAGTATAAAGTTTTACTAAGAACTCAAAAAGTTTAACGTGCTGTTTTTCCTCGCACATTTTGATATGTGATTTATTGTCTACCTTTTTTGTATTATTGTCCACGGATTCTGTTACATATTCCCAAGTCTATGTTAGATTGTGTCCTTGACCTCTGTTAGTTATAGCCTTATAGGTACCCTTACATCTCGACTTCAGTCATAATGGAGTTTGTAAGCTGCTAATTTGTTTAGGATCGCTAGATCAGTAATGCTTTGAATATTGATAGAAGTAGCTAGTTTCCTATTGCATCTGATCCAAGGTTGGTCTAGTGGTTACATGTCTTCTTTTCTCTCATGTGACAAGTAATCCTACTAGATGCTTGGCTATGATTTCTTTAGTCTTATACAATTAGGAGTTAGGGTAACTAGTACTTGCTTAGTGTATTAACTACTCATGGGGCTATAATTTTGTAATGGGTGCAATTGGAAATTAATGAGAATCAACTAAATTGTAAAAAAAAAAAATAGTAGTATTACCTCAGAATACCAAGTGCTATGAAATACAATCATTCTTTTTCCCTTTGAAAAAAAAAAGTTCACTGAAAAACAAGATGATATAGAAGTTAATACTTCAGTTTGTATACTCCATATTACTAATTTCATTTGCTTCACTAACTAATCAAATTTAAGTTTTGTGAAAGTATTGGGTCAGACCGTTTGACCCAATATTCTCGTCAGACGGGCTGAGCCCAGTACTATAATATACAGCAAAGGAGAAAAGAAAGATTAAAAAGAAAAAGGAAAAGAAGGTTCAAAATAGAAAAAATAGAAAAATCAAAATATCCAAAGTTATAGACCCATTTTCTCTCCTTCTTCTTCGCTGAAACTTCCCTTGCTTTGCTGAAACAAAATTGTGATGTTTTTGGATTATGATGGCACTCTCTCTCCTATTGTTGATGACCCTGATCGAGCTTTTATGTCTGGTACACCTTTTACTGAGAAAGAGGATTTCTTTAGGGGAAAGATTATTGCTACATTAAAGAAATTTCTGGATCTGTTCGTAAGAGAATGTTGCAGTCCTACAGCCTATGGACCAACATTCTATAAGTATTTGGAATGAGAAGGCCAAGCTTCTTTGCAGTGGACATGTTGAAGGAGGTTGATTTTTTCTATCTTTTTTGGAAAATATAGATGAGGAGGACAGTGAGAAAATTAGCTAGATATTTTCCCACAGCAATTGTGGAGCGGAAGATGTCGAGACAAAGTGTACAATTTTGTTAAGCTGGCAGAAGAGGAATGAAGAAGAAGGAGAAAGTGAGAGAAAGCAGAGGTTAGTGTTTTGTTTTCTTTTCAGTTGGACTTTGTTTTCTTTCAGTTGGACTTTGTTTTTCTTCAGTTAGACTTTGTTTTCTTTTCAGTTGGACTTTGTTTTCTTTCAGTTGGACTTTGTTTTCTTTCTGTTGGACTTTGTTTTTTTTCAGTTGGACTTTGTTTTCTTTCAGTTGGACTTTGTTTTCTTTCAGTTGGACTTTGTTTTCTTTCAGTTGGACTTTGTTTCGTAATATGTATACCAACTTAAACAAATAATAGACCAACTGAAACAAAAAATGGACCAACTGAAAGAAATAATGGGCCAACTGAAAGAAATAATGAACTAACTGAAAAAAATGAAGACTACCTGAAAAAAAAATGAAGACTACCTGAAAAAAATTAAGACTAACTGAAAAAAAAATTGGAACCACCTGAAAGTCGTCCGACCAAAGATTATGATCGGACGAGTCCGACACAATACGTTGTCTTAAGTTTTACATAGACAAATCACCTGATTTGCAAATTCGAGTAGATTATATTTGGTTTTGTGTACACTTACCTGTATTATTACGGACATTATTTACGCCTACTTTATAATTCGTTGTAGGCTTGTAGCTTGTAGATGGATATTGGCTAGTACTCTAAATTTGATCCTTGAAATCTATCTTAAACTTGTGAGTGCTTTAAGCGTGTAAGAAGTTTGGTGATAATAGTTATTACAGAGACTGGGTGTTTGGGTACATTATTTTTTTTATCCATATGAGACATAAAGGCAGTTTAAAATACAAAGAAGGGGAGGGTGAATCGAACCTGTAACATATCTTTCACATCACCTCAATCTTAACAACTAGGCCAAGACATCCTTGGTGGTATTTGGGTACATTATCAGTTTATTCCTAACTCGTTCTTATAAATAGGATGAATGCATTTGATCTTTAAAATCTATTTGAACTTTTTAGTGCTTTAAGCGTGTAACAAGTTGGGTGATAATAGTTTTTTTTCGAAGGGATGGGTGATAATAGCTGTTTCACAGACATAGTGTTTTGATACATTATCAATTATTTGTTAACACGAGAATTTCTATTAAGGACCGCATTTCGATCGATGGTAATTTGGTAAATGTTGTTCATAGCTCAAAACCTTTCCGAAGACAAAGTGGTATATTATGTCAAAACAACAAATATTAAATATAAAAGGTCGTATATTAATTCTATATTACATTTCTAAAAAAACGTAGCATATGTATGGGGGCTAACTAAATTCCATATCGGTCCTAAGGAACCGCTAAAGACCGTCATGGTCAATTCATTTACGATAGAGCCGTTGACTGCGTCATACCGACTTTATGGGGGTACCTTTATAGTACTCCTAGCTTGGGCCATTCTCATATGGGCCTAGGTCTGATCCAATGTTTATCTATATGCCTATGGGCCTGAAGATAAGTATTGAAAGAGGATAGAATTGTATCCAACCAATAGGAGCAGAATCCTATCTAATCAAGGACACTGCCGGCTCCTATAAATACCCCTTGATCTGAGTCATAAGGTACGCTCACATATATTATTATACTCTACTTGAGATGTACCGACTATTACCCTTTACCGACTTACGCATCAGAGGGGCGTTCCTCGGACCAACCCCGGAGGTTAGCTTACGTGTTTTGTCTTGCAGGACCTCAAACCGGCTTATACACTTGAAAGATATCGGTTCACTCCAACGCATTTATTCCATATCGGAACAATTAGCGCTAGAAGGAGGGGCGAATCATACCTTTAGTCTTAAGTCATAATTTTGCTAGCATACCACTCTCATGGATCCTAAGCAGACTTTTGGGATGCCGGAAACTGATGAGAACAATGTTCCACAAGCTAGGGAAAGCACCACCGGGTTTGTCAACTCCGCAAAAGGTGGTGGGATCTTTTAGGCCATTTGTTGATAAGGGGAAAAGTGTTAATGAGATCCCTCAATCAGATCTCTTTGAGGCGCTCCAGCATATGTTCACCCTTAAACAACTCAGGAGTGCTGCGGAGGTCTTCCAAGCCATGGCGAGCCAGACATCACCGGTCGGTCATACGGCAAGCGTCCCTGAGTAGGTCCTATAGCCCTGTGAGAAAGATGCGTTCTCTCGCAACGGGCCGCCAGGGTGACCAAGGCCGGAATGCTCGGGATCAGGTGGAGAATTCCAAGACCCCTATGGAGCCGCTGGGAGGAAGAGGCGAAGAGAAAGATCAGTTCACTGAGATACAACAGTCGACTCAACCTAGAAGAGAAAGCGAATATCGGCGAAGAGCACCGGTATCTCTTCATAATTTCCCTTTCTTGATGGCCATACTCCATGAACCCATCACAAAAAATAAAGATGCCGACATGCAAGTATGACGGTAAGACGGATCCAGAGGATCATATCTCTGCGTACGAAAGACACATGTTGCTGTACATTGATACCGACTCAGTATGGTGTAATGTTTTCCCTTCTACTCTATCGGGGCTAGCCCAGACCTGGTTCAAAAGCATACCGCCGGCAACTGTCTTTGACTTCCGGCAGCTCACTTCCATGTTCATTACATACTTCGTCAGTAACAAGCGCAATGAGAAAACAACCGGCGAACTGATATCTATCAAGCAAGGAGAGATGGAAAGCTTGAGGGATTACATAGGACGCTTCAATTTCAAAGTCGTCATTATTTCCAGCCTGCAGCAAGAGGTAGCATTCCTAGCTTTGATGACGGGGTTAAGAGACTGAACTACCTTCAGAAGCTACCTAGTTCGCAAAAAGTTGACTAGCTGACTAAAGTTCTGAGAAAGGCAGAATTTGACAAGATGGCGACTACAAAGCGAACCGAAGGAGATAGGAAGGAGAAGGATAAAGACAACTATCAGACAAAGAAAAAGCCGGACAATTCTAGAATAAAAGAAGAGAGTAATTCGGTGAAGAAGGGACAGAAGGGCGATCTGACTGTTATCGCAATTACACTCCTCTAACGATGTCCAGAGCCGAGATCTACGAGCTCCATAACAAGCACGATAAGTGGCTGAGGCCCAAGAAGATGTTCTATAAGGGCCAGGATAAGTCGAAGTGGTGTGACATCAACAGACATTACGGTCATATCACTAACGACTGTAAAGACCTGAGGGACGGGATCGAAGGCTTGGTACGAAGAGGTTACTTCAAGCAGTACCAAGCTAGAACGGATAGAAGCGACCCGTCCAGAGAAAATAAAGACGACGGTAGGAAGTCGGTAAAGGAGCGGATCACTGAGATTCATGTTATCTCAGGAGGACCGGCCCACAGAGATAGTATCCACGGTGCCAAGGCGAGCTTGAAAGAAGTAAGGCACCAGGTAAACTACAATAACACCGCATAATGGCCGGCGCCCCAAGCACGCCGTCTGTAGCATTCACATTAGAGGACGCCAAAGGGATCATTTACCCTCACGATGACCCCTTAGTAGTATCTCTGCAGATCTCGACGGGGATGGTTCATCGCATCTCGGTGGATGACGGTAGCTCCGGCAACATCCTCTTCATGGACACATTTGAGAAAATGGGTCTTGGGGTGTCATGTCTGAAACCGGCCTCTTATCCCGTGATCGGAATTACAAGGGCTACAGTTGTCCCAGAAGGTACAATCAAGCTGTCGGTCAAGATTGGAGAAGGATCCCAATCTAGGGACTTGATGGTGGAATTTCTAGTGGTCGACGTCTCGGCTGCATACAATGCCATCATTGGACGACAATTAATCCACGACGCATAGGCTGTGGTATCCACCTACCATTTGACGATGATTTATACGTAAAATACAGGAAGGCCGGAAAAAATAAAAGGGAATCAAGAGTCAGCTAGGGCATGTTACCTAACGACTCTAAAGAATTCTGATCACATGCGACCAGCAGAAACGGCACCATCAGAGAGAAAGAGGCGTAGGGCTGAAAATAAGGCTAAAAGGGACTTATCAGTCGAAAACTTCGAGGGAAGGCCGACAGACTTGCTGAGACCTAGCCCAGAAGGCGAGACGGAAGAAATCAGCCTTGAGCTGCTAAGGCCGGAGAGAACGGTCAAGATTAGGGCTGATTTGGTGGACGATTTCAAGGTCACCTTGATAAGTCTTCCGCGCAACCACGCAGACGTCCTTGCATTCTCGACGGATGAAATTCCGGGGATTGACCCGACGTTCATGGTGCATCGGTTAAATGTCAACGAGGACGTGAGGCCGGTAAAACAAAAGAAAAGAAACTTTTATGCGGAAAATAATGCTGCTATCAAGGAAGAGGTTGATAAACTGTCGGCGGCAGATTTTCCTCGGACCATGTGACTACCCGGAATGGCTGGCAAACGTGGTAATGGTCAAGAAGTCGAACAGGTCCTGGCTAATGTGTGTAGACTTTACCGACCTCAACAAAGCCTTCCCCAGAGACTGTTACCCATTATCCAGAATTGACCAGCTAGTAGACTTCACTAGCGGCCATGCCCTACTCAGCTTCATGGATGCTTTTTCAGGATATCACCAGATCAGCCTCCTAGAATGTGATAGGAACAAGGCAGCATTCATCACTGATACAGGGGTTTATGCTTACAAGGTTATGCCATTCGGTCTGAAAAGTACCGGTGCTACTCATCAGAAGCTGGTGGATAAGATTTTTGAGCACCAAAAAGGCGGGAATGTGGAGGTATACGTGGACGATAGCATTGTGAAAAGCCTCACAAAAGAGGCCCATGACGTGGACCTTAAAGAAACCTTCGCAATCCTCCGCAAGCAACAAATGAAGCTGAACCGTAAGAGGTGTGTATTTGGGGTTAGGTCCGACAAGTTCCTGGGCTTCATGGTCAGCAAGAGGGGGAAAGACGCGAACCCTGATAAGGTCAAGGCAACCAGTGAGCTTCCAGAACCAAAGAGTATCCATGATATATAAAAGCTGGCAGGAAATATGGCAGCCTTGACTAGATTTGTCTCCAAATTGGCGGAAAAAGCCTTACCGTTCTTCAAAGTCATGCGAGGGAACAAGAAGTTCAAATGGGGAGACGAACAAAAGCAAGCTTTTGAAGGAGTAAAGGAGCACTTCAAAAGGCTGCCGACCATCACCCAACCTGAGCTAGGAGATAAGTTGCAGTTGTACGTCTCTGTGTCTGAGAAGACCGTGGCAACTATTCTGTTGATAGAAAAGAAGGGGCAGTAAAGCCCTATCTATTTCTTAAGGCACGTACTGGCTGGGGAAAAACAGAGGTACGAGTTGGTGGAAAAAATGGCATATGTCGTACTCATAGCGGCGCGAAAGCTTAGGCCATATTTCAACTCTCATAACATCCATATACTCACAAATCTGCCCTTGGAGAAGGCATTTCACAAGCTAGATACGACTGGCAGGCTACTCAAGTGGGCAATAGAATTGTCAGAATTTGACATCGAATACCGGCCTCGTACAACCATCAAGGCTGTTGAACCCTAGTTTTGATAATGACAAAGAAACAAAGGAACAAACTAAGTAGTGAACTAATGAGTTATTTAAGTGTATGGTGTTTAAGGTATCAATACAAGGAACTGGGAGAATACGAAGTCAATGAAGAAGTCAAGAGAGGATTTCAAAGGCTAAGTAAAGAAGTTTCTATGTTGATACTGGAGCAAGCATTGGATCAAGAAGAATAGAAGCTAGGCGTTTTATTTTCTAGTTCCAATGTAAAGGAACAAAGAAAGAATGGTAAGGAACGTGGCAGCTATTTGAGAATGAGTTTGTTCCTTTGTAAGGAACAAACTAAGTGGCACTAACGAATATGTTAAAGGAACTGTTAATAAAAGGAACTAGACTTAGGCGTGAACATTATAACGGTTAAAAATAATTGAGTAAGTCATGCCAATTATAGGAAATTAGTTATTCTAATTTCAAATGATAAAATCAGTTTTAAAAGAAAAAATCTGTTTGAAAAGATTTTATTTTTCGGAAAATAAGAAAATAAATATCCGGTTGTTAGAAAGATTTTATTTAAAGATATTATTTTCTTAAAGATTAAAATTCAGTTTAAAGATAAAAAGATTTTATAAAAACTGATTTTCGGATAAGCTCAAGGAACTCCTATTACTTAGGAGTAATGGCTGATTTATCCACGTTCATTTATAGTTCATGGGATCATGGGACATGATGAAACGTGTTCCTTAGGGGAAGGAACATCATGGGTTAATGGACTTAAACTGTACTCTATTAATCCCACGTTCTTCATGATTAACACTATAAATATAGAAGTCTAGATAAGTTCCAAATTGTGTCTGACTAAGTAATTAAGTGAGTTTAACTTATTAAGTGTCAGTGCCTTCATTCTCTCATAATAGCCATTTGTTCTTTGCCTTCTTACTCTAATTCCACTAAGCTTATTTCGATCAATTGTATTTTGGTTTTTGGGGTAAGGGAACTTTGAGTGAAGTTCTGTAAGAGAAGGCTTTGAGTGAAGCTTGTATGTGTGAGAAAACTTCGAGTGAAGTTGAGAGGAACTCTGTTAAGGGAACAGTGGTCAGGAACTTGAGTTTAGGAACTCAAGGTGTGGCTCGAGTTAGAATTAGGTTGTAACAAGTTGTTTGGCCTAATTAGTGAAAGTGTTGAGTTTAAAATCCCTAGTGGTCGAGGTTGTTTCTTCTTGTTGGGCCCAAGAAGTTTTTCCTCGTAAAAATCCCTTGTGTTCCTTTAGCTTGTTTATTCGTTTAAGTTTTAATTTCCGCAAAAAGTTACGTTTATTTCTACACCTACAATTCACCCCCCCTCTTGTAGTGTTCCTAGGGAAATAACAATTGGTATCAGAGCAGAACTCACGTAAGATAGGAAACCCTATTGAGAAAAGATCCAAGGAACAATGAATACCACCGAGAAACTTGAAGAAGGTTATTCCACTCAAAGGCCTCCTATGTTCAATGGGAAGTACTACAACTATTGGAAGAACCGCATGGAGATATTCATCAAGGCTGAAAACTATCAGGTATGGAGAGTCATTGAAGTTGGTGATTTCGAAGTCACAACTACAAATGACAAAAATGAGGTAACTCTTAAACCCCTCTCTGATTATGACAAATCTGATTTTGAAAAAATGGAAGTAAATGCCATGGCTATTATATATTGCATTGTGGACTTGGACCCCATGAACATAATAGGATCATGGGATGCAAATCCGCAAAGCAAATATGGGATTTACTAGAAGTAACCCACGAAGGAACTAATGAAGTTAAAAGATCGAAAATTGATTTACTTATGAATCAATATGAACTGTTCTGCATGAAATCCAAAGAAAGCATCCGAGACATGTTTACTCGTTTTACTAACATTATAATGAGTTGGCTTCTCTTGGAAAGTTTATTTCATCTGAGGAACAGGTTCGAAAGGTTCTTAGGAGTCTTCCTAAGGACAGATGGATGGCTAAAGTCACGCTCTTCAAGAAACAAAAGACTTCACTAAGTTCAACTTAGAACAGCTGGCAGGGTCACTTATGACTCATGAGCTTCACCTTGATACTGAATATGGTGAAAGCTCCAAATCAAAATCAATTGCTCTCAAAGCAGATGATGAAGATGATTCGGACTCTGAAGAAGAAGAAGCAGCCCTCATGGTTCGAAAATTTCGAAAGATGTACAGGAACATGAAGAATGGAAACTTCAAAGGTAAAACTAAGAAATTTTCTAACAAAGCTGCTTGTCATAAATGTGGAAGTACAGATCACTTCATCAAGAATGTCCTCTTTGGGAAAATGACAAAACCAAAGAAAGGAACAAGGAACGCTTTGCTGAAAGGAACAAAGAATCAAAAGCACCTTTCTCTAAGGCAAATGTGCGCAAAGCTATGATAGCTGCTTGGGGAGATTCAGAGACAGAAGAAGAGGAACAACCAACTGAAGAAACAGCAAACCTTTGCCTCATGGCAAACATTGACGAAAAAGAAGATGAAGAAAATTGAGGTAAGTCAACATGGACTTGAGTCAGAACTAGATGGTAAAACTAGGATGAAATATATGATCTTCTTTATGATGCAATTCTTGAATGTAGAGATGAACGTAAAAACGTAACAAACGGAACAAGCCTTAAAGTTTGCAAGGAACACATAGAATGGCTTAAGAAAATGAGAACGATGTCGAAACAGATTTTTGATTTTTTGATAAAAACTTAAAAATCAAAGAATGTTATGAGAGTTTGAAAAATGAAAATTATCTAATTAATTTAGAGATTTCACACTTGAAGGAATTTGTCCCTGTTCTGAGTTCCTTTGATATAAGATCAACCCCTTTGAAAGGATACAGATCTGAGATTGAAAAAAATAATAAGAGAAAATATTTTAAAGGAACAGATCTGTAATCTTAAAAAGGAACTGGTTGTCGCAAGGAACAGAGGCAAAATCATGAAAGTTCCTAAGTGGATTGAGAAACCACAGACCAAAGGAAGGAAGGTCTTGGTTTTGAAAACTACAAGAAAAGGAACAAGACAAAGAAATATGTTGATCTACCTAGTGATAAGTTCTGTATGTATTGTGGCAAGGTAGGTCATTACATAAATCAATGTCAATAAAATCTGAGATGATTGGGAAAAATGTGACAATAAGTAAGAAAAAATGGGTTGTCAAAACAAATCCTAGTCAAGAACAGGAACCCACGAAAGATGGGGTTCCTTCAACTAACAACTAGTTGATTTTTGCAGGTTGGAGTGAGGGGAACAACACTTGGTATCTCGATAGTGGTTGTTCCAAGCACATGACAGGAGACAAAACGAAGTTTCTCTCACTCACAACCTATGAAGGTGGCAGTGTAACATTTGGTGATAATAAGAAAGGTAACATTGTTGCTATGGGTAAGGTCGGTAAGTCACCATTACACTCCATTGAAAATGTATTTTTAGTTGAAGGTCTAAAACATAATCTATTAAGCATTTCTCAATTCTGTGACAAAGGAAATACTGTAAAATTTGAAAAGAAAAATGCTTAATCATCAACATTAAAACTAAGAAGGTTATTTGGAAGGAACAAGGAAAGGGAACACATACATTGTGGATCTAGACCTTGTTCCTCAAATCAATTTAACTTGTCTTAGTGTTATTGAAGATGATTCACTTCTATGGCACAAGCGTCTAGGACATGCTAGCTTTTCATTACTTGAGAAACTTAGATCAAAAGACTTGTTTTAGGATTACCATCCATAAAATTTCATATTGATCAAGTTTGTGATGCATGTGCACGAGGTAAACAAGTAAGATCCTCTTTCAAATCTAAAACGATTGTAAGTACCACTAAACCATTAGAGTTAATTCATATGGACTTATGTGGACCCATGAGAATTCAAAGCAGAAGTGGAAAGAGGTATGTACTTGTGATTGTAGATGACTACTCTAGGTACACTTGGGTTATTTTTCTCCTAGTAAAGATGAAACTTATGATGAGTTCCTTGTCTTTGCTAAAAGAGTTCAAAACCTAAGTGGACATAAAATAATGCACATTAGATCAGATCATGGCAAGGAATTCGAAAATTATAAATTTGATGACCTAAGCAGAGATAATGGCCTAGATCATAATTTTTCTGCCCCTAGAACACCACAACAAAATGGTGTTGTAGAAAGGAAAAATAGAACTTTGGAGGAAATGTCTAGAACCATGTTAATTGCTAGTGAACTTCCAAGGAACTTTTGGGCTGAAGCTGTTAATACTGCTTGTCACATAATTAATCGTGCCATGATGAGACCTATCATTAATAAAACTCCTTATGAACTTTATTTGGAAAGAAACCAAAATCACCTATTTTAGAACATTTGGATGCAAATGTTATGTGCATAATAATGGAAAAGATAATCTTGGAAAATTTGATGCAAGGAGTGATGAAGCAACATTTTTAGGATACTCCTCACATAGTAAAGCTTATAGAGTATATAACAAAGAAACTATGTGTGTTGAAGAAAGCATTCATGTAATCTTTGATGAATCTGACAAACATAATCCAAGCATACAGGTTGATGACTATGAGATAGGGTTAGCACAACCAGTACAAGGAACACAGATTCACAAGAAGAAGAAGAAGTGAAAGAGGAAAGGAACGAGGAATTGAAAATAATGAATCAATGATTTCCTGTTCCTCAAGGAGGAGAAGATGCTCCTGTTCCTCTAAATGAAGGAACTGAGTCCACCGAGGCTAACAGAGGAACAACTGAGCAGAGTTCCTCATCAACTCAAGGAACTCATGAGGAACAACATGTTCCTATAAGAGAGTTTCAACCAAAACCTTGGAGATTACAAAAGTCACATCCTGTGGAACTCATAATCAGCGACATATCCAAAGGTACGCAAACTAGATCTCAGTTAAGGAACTTTTGTGCATTTCATGCGTTCCTATCAATGATGGAACCAAGAAATCATGAAGAAGCCTTAACTGACTCTGATTGGAATATTCAATGCAAGCTGAATTAAATGAGTTTGAAAGAAACAAGGTATGGCATCTAGTTCCTTCATCTAAACAACAAAAAGTAATTGGCTTAAAATGGGTGTTTAGAAACAAACTAGATATATGGAACCATTGTAAGAAACAAAGCTAGACTTGTAGTAAAAGGTTATAACCAACAAGAAGGAATTGATTATGAAGAAACCTTTGCTCCTGTAGCTAGATTAGAAGCCATTAGAATTTAATTGCATTTGCTGCTTACATGGGATTTAAATTATATCAAATGGATGTTAAGTGTGCATTTTTAAATGGCTATCTAAACGAAGATGTATATGTTGAACAACCCCCTGGTTTGAAAATAATAATCTCCCAAATCATGTCTACAAGCTTGATAAAGCTCTTTATGGGTTAAAACAAGCACCTAGATCATGGTATGAGAGATTATCAAGTTCCTTTTAGAAAAAATTTAAAAGAGGAAAGGTTGATAAAACCTTGTTCCTAAAATCTAAAGGAACTGATATTTTGCTTGTTCAAATATATGTTGATGACATCATATTCGGAGCTACTAATGAAACATTGTGCAAAGAATTCTCAAGTCTCATGAGCAATGAATTTGAAATGAGTATGATGGGTGAGTTAAATTTCTTTCTTGGACTACAAATCAAACAAACTGAAAAAGGTATAATTGTTCACCAACAAAAATACATAAAGGAACTATTAAAGAAATATGGCCTCGAAAATTCAAAGATAAATCACACTCCTATGGGAACTTCAACTAGATTAGATGAAGACTCCATAGGAACAAGTGTTGATCAAACAAAATATAGAGGAATGATTGGTTCACTTTTGTATCTAACTGCTAGTCGTCCAGACATAGCTTTCAGTGTTGGTTTGTGTGCTAGATTTCAAGCAAATCCAAAGGAGTCTCACCTCATGCTGTAAGAGAATTCTTAGATATCTTAAAGGAACAGATGATCTTGGACTCTACTATCCAAGAAGTGATACATTCGAACTAAAAGGATATGCAGATGCAGATTATGCTGGAGATCTTGTAAATAGGAAAAGCACCTCAGGTATGGCACAATTCCTTGGTCATAGTTTAGTTTCTTGGAGTACCAAGAAACAAAACACAGTTGCTTTATCCACTGCTGAAGCAGAATATGTAGCTGCTGCATGTTGCTCTCAAATGCTTTGGTAAAACAACAACTTAGTGACTATGGAATAAACTTTGAATGTGTTCCTATTTATTGTGACAATACAAGTGCTATAGTATATCTAAAGATCCAGTGCATCATTCTAGAGTAAAGCATATACATATAGACATCACTTTTTAAGAGAAAATGTTGAAAAAGGTTTGATTAAACTTGAGTTTTGTCAAACTGATTATCAGATTGCTGATATCCTAACTAAGCCTTTGCAAAGAGATAGATATGAAAAATTAAGGCTTGAGTTAGGTTTAATAAAAATTAAGTGATTGTTCCTATGTCAATTCCCCCATGTTTGAATCAATTTGAGTGACTTTGTGTGCTAAAAATAATTGTGTTTAATTGCCTAAGACCATTGCAAATTGGAATGTTACAACATAAACATGAAGTCAAAGAAATAAACAACTCACAAATGTCACATAATACTCCCCTTACTGTTCCTAAGGTCAAGAAACATGCATATATGAAGGAATTGATATGTAGCATTAGTTGTTCCTATAGCACAAGTTCCTTAGCATTTATTTTCTTTCAAAAATTAAAATTCATAAAAATCCGAAAAATCCGAAAAATCCCAAAAATAAGGGGAACCAGTTTAATTAAATCTTGGTTTTTTTATCTTTTCGTTTTTTCTTTTTTATTTTTATTTTTTTGCTTTATTTCTTTCCCGCGTGTCATAATTACTATTACATGCAAAACTTCCTTCTTAATTCATCTAAGAAACCGTGTTCTCTCAAACTCTTCATCTTCACCAAATCCGAAACCTCATCACACCCTTTGATACTCCATAAAAACCTCCAAACCTTCACAAATCATGGCAAAAACTTCAAGAAACTCCCTTTTCCAACACAAAAACAACCGACACTTCAAAAATGGAAATTTCTTCATCTCCAACAAAACCCTTGAAACCGACATAATTCAAGAAAACCCCATAGAGGAACAGCAATTAGAATCTCCTAGAAGGAGCATGGAGAAGAAAATTGATTGGGGAAGACGATGAAGAAGAAACCCCGGAACAATCTCAGGGGGAAGAAGAAGAAACGCACCTGTTCCTTCCAAAGGAACTGTTTCTTCGTCTTCCAAGAAAAGGGTCGAACGAAGTGAATCTAGGTATGTTTGGGTTTTGCGTCGATTTAGAATGGGCAATAAATAGAATTTCTAGAATTAACCTCCATTCTAAAGGAACAAGGCATGGAATTCTTGTTTGAATTCGCCTTTAATAATGCTCTTGTTCCTCTAGCTATGGATGATTTTGTGCAAATTTGTTAATACTAATGGAACTTGCACAACTGAGTTAGAGGAAAGAAAATAAGGTTTAATCAAGCAACTTTAAGCAAAGTATGGGAAGTTCCTTGCAAAGGAACTGATTTGTATTTTAAAAGGAAAGGAACTGTTTCCTTTCCGAATTTTCCTCAAGACAAAATCTTAGAATATTTTGGAGGAACAGCTGGCCAAAACAAACTTAACCATAACTACTCTCCCCCTTCACAAAGTACTTTAACTTGGTTTGGAGAGCACTCATTCCTCGAACTGAAAAGAGGAATGAAGTGGGTCTCTTGGATATGTGTTACATGTTTTGCTTGGACCACCACATACAAATCAATTCCCTTCCCTCTTCATTCAACACTTAACCACTGTATTGAGAAAAAATTGTGTATTGGTACGGTGCCTTGATAACTTCTTACTTCATCATTTGAAGTAAGACTTATGCGTTGGACCACCATAGGAGTCAAACAAGGGAACATCTTGAATGAGAAGACCCTAAATGGACTTGGCTTGTCTGTCCAAGAAGGTGTTCTCATTCAAGGAAGAATGGCTTCCAGTTCCTCAGGAAAAGAAAACTGCCTAAACTGACTTAGAAGAAGATAATGATTAATCTTGGATCCTGTTCCTAACCGGAGGAACCGAAACCTAAGAGGCGCAAACACATTGCCATAAGCCTAAACCCTCTGTTCCTGAGAGTGAGAAGAGCACTCGTAAAAATTGCTCCAGTTTCCTGTTCCTTCCAACAAGAGGACTCTCCTTTAGTCCTTTCGGATAATGAGGAACAGGTACCCTCACTCTCAAGGAACCTACTCCACCACCATCTCCAAACTCTCTGTTCCTTCACAAAATCCCTCCATTTCACCTTCTCCTTCTCTGTTCCTTCAGTTTTGAGCAGTTGAAGGATGAAATAAAAGGCCAAATCCTTTTGCTTCCACCTCCACAACTCTTCCACCCACACCACCATTTCTTCCTCCCATTTATCACCCTTCACCTTCTGTTTCCATTCCTGGAACAGATGAGCCTTCCACTCAAACCTCCAGTTCCTTCACAAATCCCCATCTGCCTCAGTTCCAAGGGTAAGGAACAGGAAATCCGGATGATCAACTGGGTTAATGAAGTCTGCCTTCCTGCACAACATATGATAAAATTTTACAATCATCTTCATTGGACTTTGGATGCCAAAACTGATACTATGTAAGTCTTATGAAGAATTGAGTGATACGTGGTTGCGCAGCAAAAGAAGATGGACTCTATGGCTCGCCTTGGAGGAGCTGAAGGAACAGGTTGACTAACTCATGGGGTGGTGATGAAAAATTGAGGATGTGTTGAAGAAGAAGTTGTAGAGGAACACCATTCCCCTTCCCTTTCTTAGTTTTTTTTGTGTTTTGTTGTTCCTGTTTCTTTATCAAGGACACAACTTTTGTTTTCCTTTTTCTTTCTTTTTCTTGTTTTGTTATGGAACAAGTGCTATATAATCAATGACTTTTGCTATATTGTCTATGTTTCTAAATGCATAATTTCTTCCTTGGAATGACTAGTATTATGTGATTGATGTTTGAGCAAGTTTACTCTTTGATTTTCTAACTTAACCACTAATGGTGCTTGCATATTGGTCTTAAGGTGTTAAATCAATTCATCAATTCATGCAGAGTCTATTCTTTTTGAGGATGACAAAGGGGGAAAAGGATTTAAGGAACAAACTGTACATAAACTTAAAAAAATGAAAATTGAAAAAATTAAAAAATGGATAAGGTAAATGAAAAATCAAAAATAGGTTAAGGTAAATGAAAAATCAAACTTCAGTTACTCATAATTGTGTTTTATTTTTCATTTTCTTCTTTATGTTTTTATTTCATTCACTTATATTATTTGTTATTTTCCTTAGTTTGTACCTTTGTTGTCATCATCAAAAAGGGGGAAATTGTTGAACCCTAGTTTTGATAATGACAAAGAAACAAAGGAACAAACTAAGTAGTGAACTAATGAATTATTTAAGTGTATGGTTTTAAGGTATCAATAAGGAACTGGGAGAATACGAAGTCAATGAAGAAGTCAAGAGAGGATTTCAAAGGCTAAGTAAAGAAGTTTCTATGTTGATACTGGAGCAAGCATTGGATCAAGAAAATAGAAGCTAGGCGTTTTATTTTCTAGTTCCAATGTAAAGGAACAAAGAAAGAATGGTAAGGAACGTGGCAGTATTTTGAGAATGAGAGTTTGTTCCTTTGTAAGGAACAAACTAAGTGGCACTTAGAATATGTTAAAGGAACTAGTAATAAAAGGAACTAGACTTAGGCGTGACATATAACGGTTAAAAATAATGGAGTAAGTCATGCCTAATTATAGGAAATTAGTTATTCTAATTTCAAATGATAAAATCAGTTTTAAAAAGAAAATCTGTTTTGAAAAGATTTTATTTTTCGGAAAATAAGAAAATAAATATCCGGTTGTTAGAAAGATTTTTTAAAGATATTATTTTCTTAAAGATTAAAATTCAGTTTAAAGATAAAAAGAGTTTATAAAAACTGATTTTCGGATAAGCTCAAGGAACTCCTATTATTAGGAGTAATGGCTGCATTTATCCACGTTCATTTATAGTTCATGGGATCATGGGACATGATGTAAAACGTGTTCCTTAGGGGAAGGAACATCATGGGTTAATGGACTAAACATGTACTCTAGTTATAATCCCACGTTCTTCATGATTAACACTATAAATATAGAAGTCTAGATAAGTTCCAAATTGTGTCTGACTAAGTAATTAAGTGAATTTAACTAATTAAGTGTCAGTGCCTTCATTCTCTCATAATAGCCATTTGTTCTTTGCCTTCTACTCTAATTCCACTAAGCTTATTTCGATCAATTGTATTTTGGTTTTTGGGGTAAGGGAACTTTGAGTGAAGTTCTTTAAGAGAGAGGCTTTGAGTGAAGCTTGTATGTGTGAGAAAACTTCGAGTGAAGTTGAGAGGAACTGTTGTTAAGGGAACAGTGGCTCAGGAACTTGAGTTTAGGAACTCAAGGTGTGGCTCGAGTTAGAATTAGGTTGTAACAAAGTTGTTTTGCCTAATTATAAGTGATTTGGTTTAAAAATCCCTAGTGGTTCGAGGTTGTTCTCTTCTTGTTGGGCCCAAGAGTTTTCCTCTCGTAAAAATCCCTTGTGTTCCTTTAGCTTGTTTATTCGTTTAAGTTTTAATTTCCGCAAAAAGTTACGTTTATTTCTACACCTACAATTCACTCCGCCTCTTGTAGTGTTCCTAGGTAAATAACAAAGGCCCAAGCTTTAGCCAACTTCATTGTCGAAACGACATACGAAGAAACAACCGAGCCAACCGGTACCTGACAGATAGCAGTGTACAGCTCCACCACCCAAATGGGAGCCGGGGCCAGAGTAGTGATAACGTCCCCAAAGGGGGAAACGTTCGAGTATGCCGTTCGTTTTGGCTTCAAAGCCTCCAATAACAAGGCCGAGTACGAAACAACCCTAGCCGGTATTGGTCTGAGCATAGCGGCAGGGGCTTAGAGAATAACCATGCTGACGGATTCACAACTAGTATTCAGCCGGATAGAGGGACACATACGAAGCCAGACACACAAAAGTACTTGAGCAGGGTCAAGCACATGCTGGCGGGATTATCGAGGAAATACACGAGGGAGTGTACGAAAATCATATCGACGAAAAGAATTTAGCACTGATAGGACTCAGAGCAGGATTCTACTGGCCCACAATGCTATTAGACACACATGCCTATGTAAAGAAGTGCGACAGGTGTCAGAGGTTTGCCCCAGTTATCCACCAGCCAATAAACGATCTACAGCCAATCCTTAACCTCATCCCTTTTACCCAGTGGGGGATGGACATAATAGGACCATTCACACAAGCATCGGGGGGAAGGAAGTTCCTAATAGTGGGTATTGACTTCTTCACAAAATGGATTGAGGTGGAGCCGACTGCAAAGATGATAGCCAATCAGGTAAAGAAATTCATCCAGCAGAATTTGATCAATAGATTCGGGATTGGGGATTGTCATGGACCATGGCGTCTAGTTTGATTGTTGTCCCATAAAAACCTTCTTGAGCCATTACGGTATGAACTTCGCATACTCGTCAGTATGCCATCCTCAAAGTAACGGCCAGGCAGAAGCCACCAACAAGTAGATCTCAACGCGCTGAAAAAGAAGCTGGATGATTTGAAAGGTGCCTGGGAAGATATGGTTCCAGCAGTATTATGGTCAAACGGGACCACCGAAAAGGAAGCTACTGGAGAAACCTCGTTTAGGTTAGCATTCGGAGTAGAGGTAGTGTTACCGGTCGAGGTAGGACTACCCAACTGGCGGATCCTAAACTATGACCCTGAGCTGAACAATAAATTGCAAAGAGAGGACCTCGATGTCCTACAAGAGGTGAGGCTAGGTGCAAAACTCAACTCGGCTGTGTACAAGGATTGGATAATTAAAGCCTATAAAAAGAGAGTACAAAGTCGGCCGATAGAAAAGGGTGATCTAGTACTCAGACGCACAACGACCACGGGGAAAGCTCGTGCAAACGACAAGTTGACAACTAACTAAAAAGGACCTTACTTAGTCAAGGAGGAAATCGTCCCAAGAGCATACCGACTGGAAGACATGTCGGGAATGCTGCTCAAGAATAGTTGGAACGCCATCGTCCTAAAGAAGTATTATGTCTACTTTTAAAATGAACTGCGTAGTTAACAATAGCATCATTGTTGCGAATAGTTTAAATTATTTAATAGTACGACAGTTAAAGCCGATATTTGCATTATTTGTTTATTTGGCAATAAATCTGGAAACATCGGGAAGAGCCGTTATTTAATATATGAGCATCTTCTAACTTATACTATGTTTATTTGGCAATAAGTTCGGTAACGGTCAATGACCTATGTGGATCTGCCGTTAACTGCAACTTTTCCTACAAGGACCTTGGTGGTCAATGACCTACAAGGATCTGCCGCCAAAGGATCACCTTCCATGAAGAAATAAGTTCCTGACGGTCAACAACCTATGTGGATCTATCGTCATGAAAAACTGAGAATGACAAACAGTTGCCGTATGGGAGATAAGTATCTAGCCGATCAATGACCCTAGTGGATCTGCCGGACTAAGAGTGTTCTTCCATACTTGCTCAAAATATGTAAACAATTTTAATAACGAAAATAAAAACTGATACCAAAGTTGGGCAAAAATGGGATCTCATTGATAAAATTGGCGGTTACAATCCTAACTAGCTGAGTACAAAGAGAAGCGAAAAACGACCCGCCACAGACGGCAAGGTCGAGAAAGACTATAGGCTGGGACTTGACCGACCGCCTTGTCCGCAACGACATTAGTACGTATCACCAGTAGCTTGATCCATAATGATGATGTCATTCTGGTCCTCTCCTACAACAGTGTTGTCGGCGTCCTCCGTGGCCACCTCTGGGTCATCCTCAAACTCGACACGGGGTTCGGCGTTAGCGATATCCACTTCCGTCACCCCGAAGTCGAGTTGCTTGTTATTCACTAGGAGCTCGAAAAGTCGCCGGTCATGAGCTTCCTCCACTTTCCCCCTCAATAACGGGGTGGGCATGCTTTGTGCATCGCATGGCAGCAAACCACCCTCCATTGTACTGGTAGTACTCTGCTACAACATCCATCTCCCGGGCCTTGGCTTCCTGGAGTTCATCCCTAAGCATCTGCAGTTTAGTATTTTTGTTCGTCATAGTCTGAGTATGTTGAACATTAGCCAACTGCAGATTAGCCTGGGGCTTCCCTGCTTCTTCCTTCACGACCTTCAAGACGTCCTTGGCGGTGGTCAGCTCCACCTCCTTGACGACCATTTTTCCTTTGAGAGCCTTATAACTCTCTACTTCCCTATAATAGGAAGATTGGATGTGGCGGTAGAGGTCACATAGCTCCTTGCCAGAATGAGCCGACTAAAAAGATGAAAGACAAAAGGTTATAAAAAGCTCAAGACACCAATAAGTTACTTGTGAAAATAAAAAGAAGAGATGAGCTTAACACAACTAGGTTGTACGCATGCACCGCAATAACTGTTTGGACTTCGTCCAAGGGCATGTCGACTGCATGACCTTCAGGAGCCGGTCGCCCAAAATACCTCTCTCCAAGGGACTGTCCAGCAGCAACGAATCTTTGTCCATCTAGCCCTTTCATTTATGATGAAAGATTCTTTGTCTTCCTTTATGTTGTTGAGGGCAAACAATGATTAAAACAATCATCATCAAACTCAGCTGCCATGTTTGCATGCGCTTCGTTATTCATTTTAATTTTTGAAATGAAAATGTGATGATAGGATGTTATGACAAAGTCCCTTTGAGTAACTAGCCCATTTTGCTCAACGGTTACTTTCATAATAACTTCTGGGATCAGTAAGCAATTGATTACTTTGACCCCTTTTTGAGAAGTTTGTAGACTTTTTGCTAATTATAATTTATTTTAAGGTTATCAATTTGTTGATAAGTCTTAAAATTAATATGCCACTTTTTAGGCGTTTGGGCCTAAAACTACTTCCTTGGATTTATTATTCATTTTATGAACAACAATCAAGCCCATAATTTTATATGATATGGAAGTAAGAAGGGATGACAGAAATAATAATTACTTCATCTTGGCTTATGCAAGATGGCCAATCGCATAGGGCCCCTGAAGAACAGGGGACCCATATATACATGTTGAATGAACAATTAACAAAAGGTAAACATTTGAAGCGATGGTAATATTGTGCCTTTGATGAACATCAAGTTTAGAGGTCGAATCTACTTAACACATTGATTTTTGGGGAAATTGAATAAGTTGTCCACATCCTATTGATAGCTAATGCATGGTGTTTACTCTTATTTTCTTTTACTTTTGTTCATTAATCTTTGATGCTTAATAAAACAAATTAATGCCTAATTTCTATACCAAAAGCTTCAATCCATTAATGACTATTCGAATTGCACTCAAAACATTAATAGTTATTCGAAATTAGTGCATTAATGGCTCCCTATTCTTCCATAGGTTCATGTACCTTTAGGTTAAATATCTGTTAATTCAAAACACTACCTAGACTTGACAATATTTTAAATATAATAGTATCTTCTTTTGTCAAAATTAAGAATCTTATTTTTTGAAATACATATCAATAACTCGATTTTAAGAGAGTGCATATGGCCCCCTTTATATTTGCCCCACCCCTGGTGTTGCTTGTTTTTTTTTTTTTGGTAAAATGTAAGTGCTATTATACCAAAAACAGAATAGTCCCACCAATTACAGAGAACAACACACCAAAACACCAAAAAACACACAACTAAACATACCTTACTGACTACCAACACACATCAACCACTGCAAACTACTGAAAAATACAAGACTCACACCTTAATCTAGCTTGCGTCTAATGCTATTTTTTCAAGCCATTCTATATCTTCTCTAGACCATTTGCTTGTCACCTGATGTTGCACCCTAATACACACATTCTTCTGAATATTTCTGACAACAGAACTAGGACAAGGGACCTTGAGATGCCATATTGCACTGTTCCTAGCCCTCCAAACTTCATAAACAACAGCTGCTAATGTAGCATACCCTATCTTCTACCTTCTCTTAATTCCATTGTTCCTTCCCCATTTCTTCTAGTGTGTGTATACACATTCAGTTGCAGAGCTTTGTTTGCCTAACCATTGCAGAATACCATGACAAACTCTCTTGCTGAAAGGGCATCTAAAGAATAGGTGATGAATGTCTTCAGTACCTTGATCACACAAAGCACAATTACTCTCACTACTTACTCCAATATTCACCAGCTTATCTTTGGTTTTTAACTTTCCTTTCATAGCCATCCAAGCTATGAGTGAGTGCTTAGGAATATTAAATGAATTCCATACCCAGTTATGCCATCTAATTTCTCTCCTTCATGATGCAACCAGTGGTACCCTGACTTAATGGTGTAATTTTCATCAGAGAACCATTTGTCCCCAGTATAAGCTTGCCTCATCATTTACTTGACTTTGCAGATATTCTTCCAGCACCAAGCATTCACTGGAACTCTATACTCCCACTATGATGCCTCCTTAATATACACTGAATGGATCCACTTGATCCACAACAAATCAGCTTTCTTTGCTATTTGCCATACATACTTCCCAATAGCTGCCACATTCCAGCTTTTGCACTCCCTAATCCCTAATCCTCCCCTATTTTTAGCATAGCACACCTCCTTCCATGCTATAGGAGGAGGCTTAGAGGTATATACCTTTCCTTCCCATAAGTATGCTCTGCAAATTTTTGTTATTGCCTCCAGAACACTTTTAGGCAATAAGAAAACTTGAGCCCAGTAAGTGTGCGAGTTTATTAGCACTGCATTTATCGATGTCACTCTCCCAGCATAAGATAAGTGTTTGGAGCTCATGCACACAAGCCTCTTCAGGATTTTATCCACAAAAACTTCACAATCTGCTTTAGAAACTCTTTTTGAGGTGATAGGCACCCCTAGGTATCTAAATGGGAAAGTCCCTTTTTGAAACCTAGTAACTTGTAATATTCTCTGCTGAACTTCCCCCTTTCACATTGCCAAAGTATACTGCTGTTTTTTCTGAGCTAGCACACAAACCTGATGTAACTGAAAGTGTTTTTAAGACTCTCTTCATCATGATTGAGAGTGAGTCACCCCTTTGCAGTATAGCATCAAATCATCTGCAAATATCAGGTGTGATAACTTCAATTCAGAGCATCTATAATGAAACTCAAATGCTGCCTTCTTCTGCATTTTCTTCATCAGCCTTGAGAAGTATTCCATTATAATGACAAACAGGAGAGGGGAAATAGGGTCCCCCTGTCTCACCCCTCTCTGCCCTTGAAAAAAACTACACAACTTCCCATTGATACTCAATGAATAACTGGGAGTAGTCACACACAACATAACCCAGTGAACAAACTTTTCAGGAAACTTCAAGCCAATCAACATTTCTCTAATGAATTCCCAATCAAGAGAATCATAAGCTTTGCGCAAATCAACTTTCATAGTGCATCTTGCAGGTTCAGACTTCCTTTTGTAATGTCTTAACATATTCTGACATATGAATAAAATTACTCTTTGCTCCACAAAGGCACTTTGAACTGGTTCAATGATATTTGGCAGCACCTTCTTCAACCTACTACACAACAATTTTGAAATGATTTTATATAAGACATCGCAGCAGGCAATAGGCCTAAATTGTGTAACATCATGAGGTTGTTCACATTTAGGTATCAGACATAGAGTAGTGTTATTGATTTGCCTTAGGATCTTCCCAGAATTTAAAAAATCCAGAACAGCCCCAGTGATATCCTCTCCTATAATATCTCATGACTTCTTAAAAAAAATGGCTAGAATAGCCATCAGGGCCTGGAGCCTTGTTATCTTAGCTTCAATTTCAGACAAAGCCTGTTTTACATCCTCCCTGCTAAAAGAATGGCACAAGAAGTCTTGCTGTCTTGTGTTCAGTTTCACACCTTCATTCAACACACTATTACTAACCTTCTTGCTGTTAGGCAAAGCATTACATAATAGACCTTTATAGAATTCCACAAAAGCTTGTTCTATTCCCTCCTGATTTTCAGCCCATACACCACACCTGTCTTTCACTTTGTAGATGTGATTTTGACCCCTTCTTCTTCTCAAACAAGCATGAAAGTATGCAGTATTGGAATCACCACCCTTCAACTAGTCACATTTAACTTTCTGTTGAAGGAATGACATTCTAGCTTTATTAAGTTCTAGGTATTTCCTCCTAGCTTCAGTTTCACTAGCTTGCAGCTCATAATTTCTCAAGTCTGAGTGCAATTGCTTTTGAATTCTTATTAGCTTCTCATAAGCCAGATCAGCCTCATTCTCTATATTAGAGAATTTACTTTTATTGAGAACTTTTAACTCACCTTTCAGCTCCTTCAATTTCCTCACAACTTTAAACATAGCACATCTTGTAACTTGCTTTTGCCAACCTCTCATCACTATGGCCTCAAACTCCCCTGCTTGAGTCCACATATTGAAAAATCTAAACGTCTTTGAAGCACCCCATGGTTGCCTTCAAGGTGTATTATACAAGGAGAGTGGTCTGATATACTCTCCGGAAGAAAGTTTGCCATAGAGCCTACAAATTGCACCAACCAAGCTTCATTCACATACACTCTATCTATCTTTGAGTATACCCTCTCCTCCCCCTCTTGTTTATCGGACCAAGTGTAGAATGGACCCACACTCACCAAATCTTGCACCTCACACTCCCTCAGACACCTTCTAATCCCTTCCACGTCTTGTAATGTCACATTAGACCCCACTCTCTCATTGAAGTTAACCACATTATTGAAATCTCCACAGATTACCCAAGGCTCCCTACTGATCTTCAATCTCTTCAGATCCTCCCACATAACCATTCTATCTGCAAGATCATTTGAACAATATATCATAGTTAAGTAGAAACACATACCATTCCCCTTATGAGTTACCTTACTATGAATATATTGAGCTCTACATTCCACTATCTCCACTTCAAATTTATTATGCAACCATATCAACCATGTTCTACCACCCTGATGATAGGAATAATTAGCCACAATACTCCAATTAGGACATACTCTAGAGTAAACCTTATCCACATTCTTAGGTTTAACCCTAGTTTCTAGGAGACCAAACAACCCACAATTGTGATGACTTAGAAGGGTTCTAACATCACCATGTTTGTTTAGGCTGTTCAATCGCCTTATGTTCCAAAACCCAACTCTATCCATTAGGGACCAAGGTTAAAACCTAAACACCCTGCACACTTGCCTCCTTCAACACCTTCCCATCTTGCATCTGTCTCTCATCACCTTCCTGCTCCTCTATAGGCCTATCTTGCTCTTCCCTTCTTGAGTTTCATGGGCATGCCTTCCTTGCACCTCTTGCTGACCCTCATCTTCAGGCTCCTCTACAATAGGAGCTAAACCAGCTATGGGATTAGCTCCCACCACTGGTTCAGGGATCTTCCTTGGAGCATCTTGTCTTGATGGTTTTACCTGGCCCTTAGGCAACCATGTATGTAGGGCTGGCAATCAGGTCGGGTTGGGTCAATTTCAGGTCGACCTGATTTATATTTCAGGTCGAAAACCTCAACCCAAACCCGACCTGATTTATATTTCAGGTCGAAAATGTCAACCCAAACCCGACCTTATATATTTCGGGTTGACCCGAAATCAACCCAAAATGACCTGAAATAACAATTTAACTAAAATACTGCCAACTTAATTCATTAAGCACTTGTAGATGTAAAAGATAAAGTTTCAACTTTCTTACATTCAAAACCATAAATTGGCCACCAACTTCACATTACAAAACATAAAATCCAAGATTTAACTATTTCTTGCAAAAAGTAAAATAAAATAGTTCAAATGTTCAATTCACTCAAAATAGAAATCATTAGGTCTGACTATTTCCCATGGCAGCATCAGCATGTGGACTTTGAGCAGCACTTTCAGGTGGACTTGGAGTTGGAGTATCATAACTTTGAGAGCCATGACTTTCCCACATAGATCTTCCATTTGAGGATTAATTTTTGCTACATTAAGATACATAAAATAGAAGTAATTAATATTATTGTTTGCTAAGCTTTGAAGAGAAGTAATGTTGCTGAAATTTAGAGAACTTACATTCACCATAAGTCCAATCCTTAAGGCAGATTATAGCTTCAGCAGTAGATGGCTTTAATGAGCTCCTATAACAATCGAAAACTCGACCACCAGTACTGAAGGCTGATTCAGAAGCTACAGTCGAGATAGGAATGGCAAGAACATCCTTTGCCATCCTTGAAAGCACAGGATATCGCACCTCACATGTTTTCCAATGGTATAAGATATCAATGTTTGTTGCTCGAGGAATAAGCTTCTCCTCCAAATACATTTCCAAGTCAGATTTCACAGCCCCAGTACACATCTCAGAAGAGAAGCTATCAAAGTCCTATGTAGAAAAAAGAAAATGTAATACAAATAACTAAATAAGCATTCTGAGGAAAAATACTTAAATAATTTAATAAAATAACTATAAGGTACAGTGATTTACCGTCATAAATTCATCAGAAGTAATATCTATCGTGTCTCCACCTTGATCTGAAGGATATGCACGCTTACTTTGTGCTGAACTTGATGTTGATGCAGAATTTTGAGCCTTGTATGCATTATACAAAGTTTCCAGTTTTACCTTAAACTTGGACAACTCAATCTCACCCTCCAAATCCCCATAAACCTTCTTAAAACCCCACTCTACACACTGATACTTGAAGCGAGGATCCAAAACTACAGCTACAGCCATAATATTGCTAAAACGAGCCCAATACTTTGAAAATTTCTCAAACATTTTCTTAGCCATTCTTTGCATAAACATGTCAGCACTTTCCATTTCCTCTTTGAGAAGTAATCGAACCTTTATAACATTAGGGAAGTACACATTGGCAGTAGGATAAAGTGTCCCCGAAAAAACATTTGTAACATCATAAAAGACCCTCAAAAACCTGAAAATCTTCTCTATTTTAACCCACTCAACTTCAGTTGGACAATGTATGTAATTAGCATCCACCTTTTTCAAATGAATAAAAGCCTTTTTATAATACAATGCATTCTCTAACATCAAATATGTCGAGTTCCATCTTGTTGGAACATCTTGTCTTAATCCCCTAGCACAATCAAGATCATTATGGTCGGCAGAATCTAAAAAACGTTGTCTCCTAGCTTGTGAACCTTTGCAATACTTAACGGTATCCCTTACCTTAATCACAGAGTCATCTATTTCTTTTAGACCATCTTGCACAACAAGATTAAGGATATGTGCACAACACCTCACATGAAAATACTCACCCTCACATATCAAATCAAGTTCACTAGTCATAGCATCAGAAAGCACATCGTTTGCAGAAGCATTATCAAGAGTAATCGACATTATTTTCTTATGAATGCCCCAATCTTTTAACATGTCACAAACTTGAACACACATATTCACACCAGTGTGAGGTGGAGGCATAAAACTGAAGTTCAGAATCCTTTTTTGTAAAATCCAGTCATTATCAACATAGTGAGCAGTCAATGATATATAACCATCAGTTGTAATAGATGTCCAACAATCAGAAGTAAGAGCAATCCTACTGCTAACTAAACCTAATTCCTCTTTTAGGTTCTGTTTTGCTCTCTTAAACATCTTAATCATATCAGCCTTGATTGTGTTTCGTGTCACAAATTTTATGTCGGGATTTAAGTAACTAAAGCACTTTTTAACGCCATCATATTCAACAAACTGAAAAGGCAAGTCATGCTTAACAATTGCAATACTTAACAAATCACGAAATACATCAGAATCAAAAGTAGGAAGCCTATTCAACATCGAACCAGAAGAACTAGCATCTATAATCATCTGACCAACATCCTTATAGGTTCTTTTCGAGCACGATTTCAGATGGCGTTTTAGATTACCTGTCCCTTGATTACTCTCAGCATTGTAAACTTTACCACACCTTTTGCATTGACAAAGGAGGTTTCCTTTGTCATCTCTTCTCTCCAGCACTGTAAAATTCACCCACACATCAGATTGTAACCTTCTTGGCCTCTTCTTGCCCGAGGTAGAATCAGTAGTTGCTTTGTTCTTCTTCTCTGACTTGCCATGACCCTCACTGATATCAGAATCCGAATCATCTCCAACATTAATGGGTCGCTCACGATGAGAGTCAACCATCTAATAAGATTAAACACAAAAAATACCATCACTACATGTCTTATTGTCTACTGTCTAAACAAAGAAACAGCAAAAAAAAAAATGAAACCATCAACATTCAAGTTTCAACAATGTCAGCAGTGAGCACTCAACCAGCAACATTTAAAAAAAAAAGTAAAAACGAAAATAAAACGAAACCATCAACATTTATAGAAACCCAGCAACATTTACAGTAAAAACGAAACTATCAACATTTATAGTAAAAACGAAACCATCAACATTCAAGATTCAACCATGTGAGCACAGAGCAAAAAAAACGAAAATAAAAACACTCGAAACTTAGAGAAGAAACAGCAAAAAAAAACGAAAATAAAAATGAAAGTAAAAAATTAAAAATGAAACCATGAAAATTGAAAGATGAAACAGAAAAAACACGAAAATAAAAACGAAAGTAACTAGATTTAATCCTTTAGAGAGAAGTAGAGAACTTACTGTTAGCCTTTGAAGATTTAGCAGAAGCAGAACGTATTTCAGATGGCGAAGAATTTCGAAGAACTAGGGTTTTTTTTAGAGTAGTCTCTGTCTCTCTCTCTCTACTCTAGGGTTTGATTTTTCAGATTGCGGCACAGTAAAAAACGTTTAGGCGCTTAGCCTTATTAGTTATTAGGGTTATTGACTTATTGGGCTTGGCCCAATATTATAAGAAAGTTTATGTTATTTTTATTTCAGGTCATTTCGGGTTGTTTTCAGGTTCAAAAACTCAACCCGAACCTAACCCATTATATTTTCAGGTCGGGTTGGGTCGACCCATTTTTTTTTTCGGGTCGAAAATCTCAACCCAAACCCGGAATTTTCAGGTCAATTTCAGGTCGGGTTATCAGGTTGGGTCAGTTTTTGCCAGCCCTACATGTATGTTGTGGTTTAATTTTAGCTTTAGCTACTTCCATTATCTTTTGCCTACACTGCTCCACATTGTGCCCTATACCCCCACAATCACTACACATCACTGGTTTGCATTCATATATGACCTGTTGTGACTACATCTTACCTTTTTCATTATGAAACACCACCTCAATAGGGAACTCTTGATCTAGAGCCACTTCAACCAACCCTCTAGCATAGTCCAACAAGTCCTTTTGAGCAGTAGCCTTGTCTGTTCTTATAGGCTTCCCAATACCTCCAACTATCTTATTCAATGTTGCTTGGCCCCAGTATTGTAAAGGAAGGTTTGGTAACTTAATCCAGGCGGGGACCATTTTCACACGATCCACAGCTAAATCAATATCAGGGGACCATTCTTTAACAATTACAGGCTTACTATCATACATGATAGGGCCAGCCTCAATAGCTTGATTTTTACTATCAACATTATGAAATCTAACCATGAACCTGCCAGATTTCAGCATAATCACCTTTACCACTCCATATTTCCTCCAAATCCTCCTTATAAATCCTTCCACTATCCTCAATGGTGGTTTCACCCCCAGAATATAACATACTACAACACTTTGCCAATATTCAAGTTCAGATTGGACACCCTCCATGTTTATCTTAACAACATTCACATCACTGCCCTCACTTACCTCAACATCAGCAACCACCACAGGTATTTCGAGATTCAATCCTTCATCAACAATAATATGAAACAGAGAGTGTCGCCAAGTACCTGAGTGATGCGAAATGGAAAGGCCTTATTAGTCCAAAGATGTCCATAGGTCTCTTTAATCTATGGATATGGTTAATCTTATGGATTAAGAAGGGAATTATGGGCTTAAATGGTGGAAGGCAACCAAATGATATATCTTTGAGAGCAATGATCTCTAAAGGCTGCATAAAGGAGAGTAGAAGTGAAGACATTCACGTTCATTCAAAGACTCTAGCGCAGCGAAATTGTTTTTGCTATTGTGAGCAATCTATAAATCATTTTCCAGTGATTCTTTTTTTGTTGGATTGCTAACATCTTGAAGTTTAATCCTACCAAATTTGGTTACATTTGATGAAGAAACGAAGTAACAGCAGCCTTTCCTTTGAGACGTTATTTCACTGATTTTAAGCAAAGAAGGAAGAGAAGCTAAGTAAGGAAGCAAGCAGCTGCCCAAGGTGTTGGCGAGGTGTGTGCTTGAGGTGCTTATGTTTAATTGGTGTTAGTTTAGTCCTAAACATGCTTACTTTCACTAATTGTAATAGTTAGTTACTTAGCTCCAAAAATCAGTTTTTGTAACATGCTACATGTAAACCGGTTGTATGTACTTAGCTTAGGATGTAATGTATGCCATGTTGGACGTCCAAGTGTGTGCAGCAAGGCCATCATTAGCTTTCTTGAATGGAGAAGTCTTCACAAGGAGGAAAGGCCCTCATTGGACCCTTGGTGCTGCTACTTAGAAGCTTCACATCCAAGAGAAGCAAGTGGATGTTTTCAGCTTAGCTTTAGGAGATCTTTTGTAGTATTTATGCTTTGTTTAATCTCCTTAGACTTAGTTTCTTTTGTAGTAAGACTTGTAAGCTATGTACTATATATATGTAACTTGGATTATCAATAAAAATCAGATTTGAAGTTGCAAACAAGCTTAGAAAAACCGTTGTGTTTAAAGACTTAAAACCGAGTGTTTTATGTTCTACTTTGCACGAATTACTTGGGAGGTAAAACTACAAGTGTTCAATCCAATTAACAAGATTTGAGAGTGATTCACTTATTTTGTTAATTAAAACTCTTAGTTAAGGTTGAGAGTGGAGATTCACTTCCTTAGCTAAAACCGAATTAGAAGCTTAAGAGGAGTCTTTTAGCTTATAGTTCATACTATCCTAAACACCATTCTTCATTGAGTTGTGTTTATCAAACAATTCTTTTAGTTTTAAGAGCTTTTCTTATCTACTAAAAGTCTATATCCATTGTTCGTTGTTCGTTTTCCGCTGTATTGTGTTATTGGTTCTTCTAAACACACACGTGAGAGGAGTTCAATTTCGCATCAAGTGGTATCAGAGCTAAGGCATCTAAGTCCTCTTGGCACTTAGACGTTCTTGGAGAAGAAGAAAAACCAAAAAAAAAGAAGCAGAAGAAGCAACCCGTAAGAGACAGATTTTTGAGGTAACTTTGAACGCGAGGTTCTCACATCTCAGATCGAATTTTTGGGTGATTCTTTTTTTCAAAGTGGTTATTTTTATGTCTAGTTTGTGTCTGTAAAATTCCATAACTTTTGGTGATCATTTGATAGCATAATCAGTGCGTTTTTCTTAAGTGGTCCAAAACCAAATTAATCTGGACCAGTTGTAAGAAAATTGAAACTGCAATCAATTGGATTGGAATTTTCATGTGACATTTTTGTAGAAGGTTGGGGACATATAGATGTATGTTCTCACAAAATTTCATTCAATTTGAAGTTGATTTGATTAGGTTTGGAAATTCGAAGTTTTAGTCCAATTCTGGGTAGTTTCAAAGGAGATTTTTTTTTTTCTCTTTCTTTTGTTTCTACTGATTATAATTGTAGTTCATCTTGAACTTCCATATCTTGTATTGTTAATTAATATGGATGAACTAGTTTCTACATTAGAATTACCTTTGGATTTTAAAGAAGCTTTTGCACGAGTGCAAGAAGCTACTCAAAAGGTTCAATTCTTGAGGCACCAAATACAAGAAGAAAAGGCACAACAACTTTCCATGGAGAAGAGGTCTGAAGAAATAGAGATGCAACAATATGAAGGTGAAAGTAAAGTCTATGGTCCAGAAGAAGAAGACGAGAGTGCATATGAATTGGATGTAAAAACAAACGAAGGAGTGGAGGTAGATGATCCTGATTTGAGGCAAGTCTTATTGGAGGTTGTTGTCATAGAACAACTACCACCAAACCTACCACAACAACATGATGCAGGATCAATTCTAGAGAGCATGGAGGTGAACAAAAGGGACTATGCACAACCTTCAAGCTCCAACAACAAAATTCGAGGTCGAATTTTCTCCCAACAAGGAGAGTATGATGCGAAATGGAAAGGCGTTATTAGTCCAAAGATGTCCATAGGTCTCTTTAATCTATGGATATGGTTAATCTTATGGATTAAGAAGGGAATTAAGGGCTTAAATGGTGGAAGGCAACCAAATGATATATCTTTGAGAGCAATGATCTCTAAAGGCTGCATAAAGGAGAGTAGAAGTGAAGACATTCACGTTCATTCAAGACTCTAGCGCAGCGAAATTGTTTTTGCTATTGTGAGCAATCTATAAATCATTTTCCAGTGATTCTTTTTTTGTTGGATTGCTAACATCTTGAAGTTTAATCCTACCAAATTTGGTTACATTTCATGAAGAAACGAAGTAACAGCAGCCTTTCCTTTGAGACGTTATTTCACTGATTTTAAGCAAAGAAGGAAGAGAAGCTAAGTAAGGAAGCAAGCAGCTGCCCAAGGGTGTTGGTGAGGTGTGTGCTTGAGGTGATTATATTTAATTAGTGTTAGTTTAGTCCTAAACATGCTTTACTTTCACTAATTGTAATAGTTAGTTACTTAGCTCCAAAAATCAGTTTTTGTAACATGCTACATGTAAACCGGTTGTATGTACTTAGCTTAGGATGTAATGTATGCCATGTTGGACGTCCAAGTGTGTGCAGCAAGGCCATCATTAGCTTTCTTGAATGGAGAAGTCTTCACAAGGAGGAAAGGCCCTCATTGGTCCTCTTGGTGTTGCTACTTAGAAGCTTCACATCCAAGAGAAGCAAGTGGATGTTTTCAGCTTAGCTTTAGGAGATCTTTTGTAGTATTTATGCTTTGTTTAATCTCCTTAGTGTTTTAGACTTAGTTTCTTTTGTAGTAAGACTTGTAAGCTATGTACTATATATATGTAACTTGGATTATCAATAAAAATCAGATTTGAAGTTGCAAACAAGCTTAGAAAAATCGTGTGTTTAAAGACTTAAAACCGAGTGTTTTATGTTCTACTTTGCACGAATTACTTGGGAGGTAAAACTACAAGTGTTCAATTTAATTAACAAGATTTGAGAGTGATTCACTTATTTTGTTAATTAAAACTCTTAGTTAAGGTTGAGAGTGGAGATTCACTTCCTTAGCTAAACCCGAATTAGAAGCTTAAAGAGGAGTCTTTTAGCTTATAGTTCATACTATCCTAAACACCATTCTTCATTGAGTTGTGTTTATCAAACAATTCTTTTAGTTTTAAGAGCTTTTCTATCTACTAAAAGTCTATATCCATTGTTCGTTCGTTTTCCGCTGTATTGTGTTATTGGTTCTTCTAAACACACACGTGAGAGGAGTTCAATTTCGCATCAAGTGGTATCAGAGCTAAGGCATCTAAGTCCTCTTGGCACTTAGACGTTCTTGGAGAAGAAGAAACCAAAAAAAAAGAAGCAGAAGAAGCAACCCGTAAGAGACAGATTTTTGAGGTAACTTTGAACGCGAGGTTCTCACATCTCAGATCGAATTTTTGGGTGATTCTTTTTTTCAAAGTGGTTATTTTTATGTCTAGTTTGTGTCTGTAAAATTCCATAACTTTTGGTGATCATTTGATAGCATAATCAGTGCGTTTTTCTTAAGTGGTCCAAAACCAAATTAATCTGGACCAGTTGTAAGAAAATTGAAACTGCAATCAATTGGATTGGAATTTTCATGTGAAATTTTTGTAGAAGGTTGGGGACATATAGATGTATGTTCTCACAAAATTTCATTCAATTTGAAGTTGATTTGATTAGGTTTGGAAATTCGAAGTTTTAGTCCAATTCTGGGAGTTTCAAGGAGATTTTTTTTTTCTCTTCTTTTGTTCTACTGATTATAATTGTAGTTCATCTTGAACTTCCATATCTTGTATTGTTAATTAATATGGATGAACTAGTTTCTACATTAGAATTACCTTTGGATTTTAAAGAAGCTTTTGCACGAGTGCAAGAAGCTACTCAAAAGGTTCAATTCTTGAGGCACCAAATACAAGAAGAAAAGGCACAACAACTTTCCATGGAGAAGAGGTCTGAAGAAATAGAGATGCAACAATATGAAGGTGAAAGTAAAGTCTATGGTCCAGAAGAAGAAGACGAGAGTGCATATGAATTGGATGTAAAAACAAACGAAGGAGTGGAGGTAGACGATCCTGATTTGAGGCAAGTCTTCTTGGAGGTTGTTGTCATAGAACAACTACCACCAAACCTACCACAACAACATGATGCAGGATCAATTCTAGAGAGCATGGAGGTGAACAAAAGGGACTATGCACAACCTTCAAGCTCCAACAACAAAATTCGAGGTCGAATTTTCTCCCAACAAGGAGAGTATGATGCGAAATGGAAAGGCGTTATTAGTCCAAAGATGTCCATGGTCTCTTTAATCTATGGATATGGTTAATCTTATGGATTAAGAAGGGAATTAAGGGCTTAAATGGTGGAAGGCAACCAAATGATATATCTTTGAGAGCAATGATCTCTAAAGGCTGCATAAAGGAGAGTAGAAGTGAAGACATTCACGTTCATTCAAAGACTCTAGCGCAGCGAAATTGTTTTTGCTATTGTGAGCAATCTATAAATCATTTTCCAGTGATTCTTTTTTTGTTGGATTGCTAACATCTTGAAGTTTAATCCTACCAAATTTGGTTACATTTCATGAAGAAACGAAGTAACGCAGCCTTTCCTTTGAGACGTTATTTCACTGATTTTAAGCAAAGAAGGAAGAGAAGCTAAGTAAGGAAGCAAGCAGCTGCCCAAGGGTGTTGGTGAGGTGTGTGCTTGAGGTGATTATATTTAATTAGTGTTAGTTTAGTCCTAAACATGCTTTACTTTCACTAATTGTAATAGTTAGTTACTTAGCTCCAAAAATCAGTTTTTGTAACATGCTACATGTAAACCGGTTGTATGTACTTAGCTTAGGATGTAATGTATGCCATGTTGGACGTCCAAGTGTGTGCAGCAAGGCCATCATTAGCTTTCTTGAATGGAGAAGTCTTCACAAGGAGGAAAGGCCCTCATTGGTCCTCTTGGTGTTGCTACTTAGAAGCTTCACATCCAAGAGAAGCAAGTGGATGTTTTCAGCTTAGCTTTAGGAGATCTTTTGTAGTATTTATGCTTTGTTTAATCTCCTTAGTGTTTTAGACTTAGTTTCTTTTGTAGTAAGACTTGTAAGCTATGTACTATATATATGTAACTTGGATTATCAATAAAAATCAGATTTGAAGTTGCAAACAAGCTTAGAAAAATCGTTGTGTTTAAAGACTTAAAACCGAGTGTTTTATGTTCTACTTTGCACGAATTACTTGGGAGGTAAAACTACAAGTGTTCAATTTAATTAACAAGATTTGAGAGTGATTCACTTATTTTGTTAATTAAAACTCTTAGTTAAGGTTGAGAGTGGAGATTCACTTCCTTAGCTAAACCCGAATTAGAAGCTTAAAGAGGAGTCTTTTAGCTTATAGTTCATACTATCCTAAACACCATTCTTCATTGAGTTGTGTTTATCAAACAATTCTTTTAGTTTTAAGAGCTTTTCTATCTACTAAAAGTCTATATCCATTGTTCGTTCGTTTTCCGCTGTATTGTGTTATTGGTTCTTCTAAACACACACGTGAGAGGAGTTCAATTTCGCATCACTGAGTTTGTTGATGTTCCAGCATTACTAACCAGTTGTTGCATCGGATATGGAGAAGGATGAAACTTGGTTTAACCGAACTTGCCGGAGTATGAACCGATGCTATCCACTTCTCTCGCCTATTTCGAGCTTCAATAAACGCCTCCTTATCCCTTTCCGAAGCTTCAAAATCAAGTGAAGCTCTGAGATTCATCTTCCTCCGAGCTCCAGCTTAATAGCGCATCATCCTGTAGCTCATTTACATTAATCACTTTCCTTGCATCTCCTGATTGTGGTTTGAAAACAACCTTTACATTCTTTCCTTCCTGAACATTCTTCTTACTTCCATTACCTTTTTTCGCACCTTTTGCCATGGCTCCAGTGTTGCTGAGGGGAAAAAATGGAGATGAAAGTTCGTGTTACATTGATTTCTAGCTGGTGTTGCTTGTTGTAGTGTGCTCTTCTATCTCCTCGATATTTGGGTGGTTGTACCAAATTTCCCCTCTTCTGTTCTAGTACACTCCGCCTTGCTAGTGTTGGTATTGTTGCTCGTGGCTTCTCTCACCTCTGGTGGTGTGTATGCTTCCATTGTTCTGTCGTCTGTTAAACTCTAGTTTTGATGATGACAAAGGGATAAAGATACTTACTAAGTAATGAACAAACAAGTTGTTAAGTGAATGGATTTGCAAGGTATCAATGAATAGAGCAAAGAGAATACTAAACCAGAAGAAGAAATCAAGTTGGATTTTTGAAGACTAAGTGAAGATGCTCAAGGGATACTGGAGGAGCAATGGAGCAAAATATTCAAGGTCGGGATTTTTGTTTTTAGTTCCAATATAAAGGAACGAGTAAGTAATGGTAAGGAACAATGGCAAAATTATAAGAAAGTGTATATTTCTTGTTCTATAAGGAACAGACGAACTGACACTAATATGTTAAGTTAATGGAACTAATGTATTACAAGGAACTAGACATATGATGCAACGGTTAATTTTTGTCGATTGAGTGATTAATGCCTAGAAAATAGGAAACCATTTTTTGTTTGTTAAAAAACTGATTTTAAGGAAAATATTTTTAAAGGAAAGATTTTATCCTAATGGAAATAAAATCCTTTTCACTTTTTCAGAGAAAAATATTTTAAAAGATATTATCTTGATAAAAGGATTTAATTTTGGTTTTATTAATTAAAATATTTTCTCATTAAATCATATTTATATTTATTGCACAAGTAATTGCCAAAATTAAGGAATCAATATTAATTTTCTAACACACGTTCATTGAGATCGTGGTGTTCATGGATAATTAATGGAACGTAATCCTCTAGTTGAGGAACATCACTGAAAAATGGTTTTACCACTAACACATATTTTATTCCCACGTATTACTTAATCACTACTATAGATACTTATGTCTAAACAAGTTCCAATGTGTCTGACCAAGATATTTAGTGAGTTTAACTAAGTAAAGTCTCAGTGCCTTCATTCTCATAAGTCATATGCTCTTTATCTTCTTACTCTATTCCACTAAGTCTATTTGATGATTGTAATTTTGGTTTTGGTTTTGGGGAAGGGGATTTTGAGTGAAATCATGTAAAAGAGAAGCTTCGAGTGAAGTGAATTAAAGTGAGAAAACTTCAATTGACGTTGAGAGTAACAACTATTAAGGGAACGTTTGTTAAGGAACTTGAGTTTAGGAACTCAAGGTGTGGCCTTAGAGTAAAGTTAGGTTGTAACAAAGTTATTTGGCCTAATTAGTGAAAGAGTTGAGTTTAAAATCCTTAGTGGTCAAGGTTGTTTCTTTTTTTTGGGCCTAAGAAGTTTTTCCTCATAAAAAGATCAAATGAACATGAATACCACTGAGAAACTTAAGGAAGCTTACTCTATGCAGTGGCCTCCTATGTTTAATGGAAAGTTCTATTCTTACTGGAAGAACATAATGAAGATATTCAACAAAGTCGAAAACTACCTAGGTATGGAGAGTCATTGAAGTTGGTAATTTTGATATCACAACCACTAGTGACAAAAATGAGGTAATTATTAAGCCATTCTCTAAATATGACAAAGAAGACTTTGGAAAAATGGAAAGTGAATGCTATCACTAGTACAGAAAAGGCAATTTGCGTCGGATATGAGGCGCCTATTTGCGTCGGACTCTGGTGCGACGCCAAAGCCCTCGAAGCAAATGACTCAGAAACGATCTGCGTCGTATGCGGAAACGACGCAGATGGTTCAGCTATCTGCGTCGCACACGTATACGGTGCGACGCAGATGGCTATCACAGCACAATTCAGAGTAATGCAGAGGGTAATGTGCGTCGCACATTGCCTAGGGTGCGATGCACATTAGTGATTTGCGTCGCACCTCGGGCTATGTGCGACACAAATTACTATTTTAATAAAAAAAAATTTTTTTAGACCTAGAATATACTGCAAAGATGATTCTCGAACAGTAGAAGAGTAGAAGATTGAGAGACAAATTACCAACTGAAATCGAAGTAGGATTGAACACAACAAAATATATACCAACAAAATTCAATAATTTTATAATTTACAACTCCAACACAAAACATTAAACCACCAAAATTCTATAATGTACAACTCGAACACAAAATAATATAAAAAATCAGAGATATAGAGTAAAGAGACGCACAATTCTATCAATTTCCTTCCATTTCTGACGAAGAAAACTTCCAGAGAAACCAAAAAACAGATCTGCAAATGAAAGTAAGAAAAAAAAAGTCAATAAAAAATCAGATCTAAAAAGTAAAAAAACAGAAGAAAATAATTTCAGAGAGATAAAACTCGAAAGACAATGAAAAAATTAGATCTAAACAATGTAAAAATGAAAAAACGAAGGAAAAAATTGTAGATCTGAAAACATGAAAAAATGAAAAAACGAAATTGTAGATCTAAACAATTAAAAAACGAAAAAACGATAATTTTACCTGCGAAAAGGCAATCGTCGGAAAACGGCTGTATGTTGTCGTCGGAAAACTCATTTGTTTCTTAGGTTTAGAGCGAGGGAGGGAGAGAGAGTAGGGAGGAGAACTCAAAATCACCGGAAACCGACACAGACCACCGTCGTTTTACCTTCTTTCTCCTCTCTTCGCCGGAAACCACCAAACACGACCACGCACTTCGTTGATAAGATTATTCGAAAGAGATATGAATTTTTTAGCGTTTGTAAAACTGAAATTGTAAACTGAAGATTTTGAAAGAGAGAGGAGAGAGAGAGGAGAGAGAGGAGTAGTGACGGCGAGTAAAGAGAGAGAGATAGAGAGGAGTTGGAGAGAGAGGCTGCTGATGAGAGAATGAGACAGTAAGAAAATTAGGGTTGAGATAGAGCAAGTATAACACGCGTACATTAAAACTTGGATTGGGCTTTTAATGTGCGTCGCACAATGGGCTTCATGCGACGCGCATAGCTTCTGTTATGTGCGTCGCACCATAGGCTTCATGCGACGCACATAGTTATTTTGCGTCACACGTTAGTTAGATACGACGCACATAGGTTGTCTTTTGCGACATTTCCTTACAGCATGCGACGCAAATAGTTTTTTGCGTCACTTCCGTGTCTGTGCGACGCAAATCAGGGGACACAAATCGTCCTTTTTCTACTAGTGTATGGCTTTTAAACTCTTACATTGTGGACTTGGACCCCATGAACCCAATAAAATCATGGGATGCAAATCCGCAAAGCAAATATATGATTTACTTGAGGTAATCTACGAAGGAACTAATGAAGTCAAGAGATTTGAAATTGATTTGCTAATGAATCAGTATTGTTCTCCGTGAAATCTAAGGAAAGCATACAAGAGATGTTTAATCATTTCACTAACATTATTAATGAGTTAGATTCTCTTGGAAAGTGTATTTTAGCAGAGGAACAAGTTCAAAAATTTCTTAGGAGTCTTCCTAAGGATAGATGGATGGCTAAGGTCACTGCTTTACAAGAAACAAAAGACTTCACCAAGTTGAACTTGCAACATTGGATCACTTATGAGTCATGAGCTACACATTGATACTGAATATGGTGAATGCTCTAAGTCCATTCACTAATAGAATAATTGCTTATTGCTGCGGTTGTACCCATACACAGCAATATATCACGTAAAAAGAAAAGGAAAAATATAAAATAACCATATTGCTGCTGTTTCGGCCGAAAACCGCAACAATATGGTTTCAACGGATATTTTTTGAAAAATTTTGACTCTTTGACCAAGACATATTGCTGCGGTTTCTGGCAAAAACCACAGTAATATATTAAAATAATATTTTTTATAATATTTTAATATATTGCTACGATTCTTGCCAGAAACCGCCACAATATGTCTCACCCTATCTAAAAAAACACGGGCGTTTTTTTCTTTCATTGTTTCATTTTCTCAACTCTCTCTCTACTCTCTCACTCTCTTACACCATATTGCTCACGATTTTTGGCAAAATGCTCTGATTTTCCGACGAGAGGCTTCGATTTTCCGACGAGAGGCTTTGATTTTCCGACGAGAGGCTACGATAAAAGGTTTCGCCCCTCTCCTCCACTTCTCACAATTTCGGTTCGGTTTTAGTCCTCCTTTCACCGACGAGTTTTTGTACTTCACCGCCAATGCCACTTTTGTACTTCACAGCCGCCACCACTTTTGTACTTCATCACCACCGCCACCCTCTTCTTGTCATATTAGGTTATTTTTCATAAATTTTTCTTAATTAATAGTGTTATAATGAAAAATTTGGCTTAAATAGTTGTTTAAAATGCTTAGTATAAAGTATATATATGATTAGTTATAAGATTTGAGGATTTACAACTGATTTTGTGATGATTTTGCTTAAGCTCTTGTATTCCCTAAAATGTTATACATGATTTTTTTAGCTTAAGTTCTTGTGATTTTTGTGCAATACATTATTTCAAGTAATATGCAATGCCTTTATATTGATAGACTCACCAATGGAAATCTAAGGAATGGTTTGGTACTTATTGTTTGGTGATAACTTGAAATCGCTTGAAAGCGATTGTTGTTTGGTAATGACTTGGAATTGCTTGAATCTGATTGTTTTTATGTACATCATATTGCCTAGATACCCATTCAGTACTTACTCAATAGGAGTAAGTCTTGAATAGTCCCCGTTTTGGGACTGTTCTTAAATGTCACATCTCACTTAGGTAGTGAATGTGTGTTGATTCTTTGATTCTAAGTGAAATACAGTTAGTCATTTCCCTGATTTGTTCTCTGTGTACATATAAGATAAACAATTATCTTCATCGTGTACAGTTAGTCATTTCCCTGATTTGTTCTCTATGTTCTGTGTTGTTTAGTTCATGTTTTGATTGTTGTTTGGTGATGCTGTAATGCTTTTTTGGTAATAAAATTTCTTGCCTTTTACCAAAAAAAAAAGAAATGATGTCGAATTTTACATAGAATCAATACATGCAATTTACTAGTGGGATTGGACGTTTAAGGATGGGTTAGGTTGAAGTGAAAAGGACCTAGTGGACGCATGCATTGAATATTAGCTTGTTGTGTTATATTTATGTAAATTTTTTAATTGATAATAATTTTTTATGTGTGTGTGTGTGTGTGTGTGTGTGTGTGTGTGTGTGTGTGTGTGTGTGTGTGTGTGTGTGTGTGTGTGTGTGTGTGTGTGTGTGTGTGTGTGTGTGTGTATGCGTGCGGGCGGGCGTGCGGGCGTGCGTGCGTGCGTGCGTGCGTGTATGCATGTATGTATGTATGTATGTATGTATGTATGTATGTATGTATGTATGTATGTATGTATGTATGTATGTATGTATGTATGTATGTATGTATGTATGTATGTATGTATGTATGTATGTATGTATGTATGTATGTATGTATGTATGTATGTATGTATGTATGTATGTATGTATGTATGTATGTATGTATGTATGTATGTATGTATGTTTGTATGTATGTATGTATGTATGTATGTATGTATGTATGTATGTATGTATGTATGTATGTATGTATGTATGTATGTATGTATGTATGTATGTATGTATGTATGTATGTATGTATGTATGTATGTATGTATGTATGTATGTATGTATGTATGTATGTATGTATGTATGTATGTATGTATGTATGTATGTATGTATGTATGTATGTATGCATGCATGCATGGATGTATGTATGTGTGTATGCATGGATGTATGTATGTGTGTGAGTGTGTATGTGTGTGTGCGCACGCGCGCGCATGCATGTATGTATGCATGTATGCATGTATGTATGCATGCATGTACGTATGTATGCATGCATGTATGTATGTATGCATGTATGAGTGCATGCATGCATGTGTGTATACATGTATGCATGCGTGTGTGTGTGTGCGCGCACGCATGCATGTATGTATGTGTGTGTGTGTGTGTATGTGTGTGTGTGTGTGTGTGTGTGTGGTGTGTGGTGTTGTCTGTGTTGTGTGTGGGTGTGTGTGTATGTGTGTGGGTGTGGGGGGGGGGGGGGTTAGAAATGGATCGAAGTTGGATGTATGAAAAGCGGAAGACATTGGAGTTCGTACAAGGTGTGAATTAGTTTTATAAACGTGCTGTAGAGCATCAACAACTTACTTGCGAGTAGAGGTGTCAATTCAGTTAAACGGTTAAGTTATGGTTCAAACCAAACAGTTTTGTTGACTTCAGTTCAGTTAATTTCGGTTTTTTTTCCATCTAAATTGATTCAATTTAAATTTTTTCAGTTTCAGTTTCAATCCAATTCAGTTCATTCAATTTCCAGTTTAGTTCAGTTCAGTTATAGTTACTTTTGGTTTGACCCGTACAGTTTTAGTTTGAAATAGTTGGGATTGATTTATTACTAACAGTTGAACGGTTATTTTCAGTTTGGCTTTGGTTCATTTCAGTTTTGTATATAAAACCACACCAGTTCGGGTAACCGCGATATTGGTTATTACCATATACATCCTTTTTGCCTTCATGCGGTGTTTTGGACCAAGTGATCTGTCATACCGGGTGCTTTGGCGTCAGTTGGACTTGTTATCATTTCGAATTTTCTTGTCGGAACCAGCGATATACCATCAAGAGACGTGTCTACAAAAGCAATGTTGAAAATTGCCCCATTTACATTGAAATTATTATCTTAAAGATTTAATATTTGATTGGTATTGAAATTTCCAATTTAACCTTTCCTTTTTCGCATGTACAATCTTACTTCTTTGTATGTTGATTATAGAATTGTATATTGATCCATTTATTGCCTTTCGAGTAAATATTAATGCAAATACAAGCAAATACGAAGTATTAGTGTATAGATTAGGCAATGTAAGTAGGTAATCATTGCTAATCATCCTTGAGTGTAATGCATTTAATTCGAAACTTGAACAATCTACTTGTATTATTCAAAGTACTTGTTGGACTAAATAAATGTGTTCATGGTAGTCTATAAGCTAATTCAATATAACAATACAACACTTGAGTTAATCATATTTATATGAAATGCAATTATCGAAACAAAAACATCTAATTGAACTTAAACATGCATGCTGTTATTGAAATAGATTAATGTGTCAATGTAGGTCGACAAGCTACTTCACGATAAATATACTCTAGTTAAGTTAACCATATTTAAGCTCAATTGCTTTTGAAACTAAAAGCATTTAATTGTATTGAAACAAGTTGTTATCGGATGAAATCAATGAGTATTAATATAAATTGATAAGCTAATTGAAGAACGACTCTTAGTCAACTCTTATTTCGAATAATCAACTGCGTAAAACCACTCTAATGAGTAAAGGAGTAGAACGACTCTTCATATGTTTTAATATTATATATTATAACCAATGACAATAATAACGAGTAAACAATCAATTTCAAACTTTATATAAATAATTTATTACTCCCTCTGTTTTTTTTTATCTTTCTCACTTGGAATCTTGACACTATTCATGCATAGAGAGAATCTTCTCAAATGTTCTCAATTTATAAAAAAAAACATAGTCATGTGGGGTCTTGTTTGATTCGTATCAATTAGTACTTTATTAATATTCAATCGTTATAATTTTTACTAATATATAATGAAAGATATTTAAGTTTTAAAACGTGCATTGGAAGACGCGCACAAAAAAGTAGGAATGATAAAAAAAAACAGAGGGAGTATATTATAAGCATTATGATTGATATATAAGTTTGTAAATAGCTATGATGGTAATGAGAATAATTATGCTAATAAACATAAAGCGACAATTATAATAGGTAAAAATACAAATAATAACAGTAATAGTAACAAGGCTAACAATAGCAATAGTAATACAAATAAGAACAGGAATACTAACAATAACAATATAAATATCAATATGTTGAATCATTTTAATATAAGATTGATATCAAAATAATGGTAAAACCAATCTAAGATTAACAACCATATAGTTTAATACTAGTATAAGATTAACAACCATAACGCTCCCTTATCCTTATAAGTTATAAGATTATTTAAGTTAAGTTATACTATAGTTTAATACTAGTATAGAATTTATGGCCGTCTCTTAACTTTGTATATATGTGTGACTATAAAGAAACTATTTTATCAATATTAGGCTTATATATATGTGACTATAAAGAAACTATAATCAAAATCAATGTAACATTACATACAATTTCACTTTAATAAATATAATTATACTATTACTTAATTGAGTAATAGACTGATGACAGTTATATAAGTAACACCATAAGTATGGAGTCTAATTAAAATTTAGAAACTCAATTCACAACTCTAATTAATTATTAATAATAATAGTAATAATAATAGTAATAATAATAATAATATGCTAATTAATAAATGATAGTTATGGCTTAAATACTAATCATAATAATTTCAATAAAAATAACCATAATTTCAAATTAAGGTTGGTAAGTTACTAAACCAAGACAATAATTAGTAAGATTATAACTTATAATTAAATAATAATACTTAAGACACTAATTATAATAATTTCAATAAAAAAACTTAAACACTCATCATAATAGTTTCAATAAAATTAACCAAAATTTCAAATTAATAAAATAATTAACTAATTATTAAAGTTTGAAGTTACTAAACTAAGACAAGAATTAGTAAAATCATAAAAAATATAAGATTGTCAATCATGTGCTAAGTCATCAATCCATGTGCTAGATCATTCTCTTTTCCTATTGGCCAAAGATTAATATCATGGATCATGAATTAGAACCCTTGATTTGAAAAGAATAAAAATCTAACCATCAATCTCTCAAGACTCAAACCCATCACCCATTTCTGATTATCTCTCCTTTCTAAAACCCTAATCCACATCCCTCTCTCATCCAACTACCTCCTATTCCTTCTGTCATTCTCTCTCCTAAGCCTACTACCCCCTCAACCACCCATTCCTCTCTCGCCGCACTCTCAACCACCCCACGACACTACCCCATTCCATTCCATCCCTCGCCAATCTTCGCTCGTCGTCTCCGCTCGCCGCCTTCGCCGTTCTCTCTTCGCTCGCCGTCTTCGCTGTTCGCTCTTCGCTCGCCGTATTTGCCGTTCGCTCGTTGTCTTCGCCGTCTTCGCTCTTCGCTCCTCGTCTTCGCCGTCTTCGCTCCTCATCTTCGCTCTTCGTCGTCGGTCGTTGGTCGTTGTCGTCGATCGTTGATCGTGGTCGTCGGTCGTCGATCTTCGCTCGTCAATCGTGTTCGTCGAAGACTCAACCACACACCTTGTTCTTCACCTCTTCGCCACCGCCAACATCCGCCGTCCCTCGCCGGCCAGATCTAGTTTTCGTTCAAGATATTTTTTTCATTTTTTAGTTTAATTTGTTAATTTTTGTGTTGATTAATTTTCTGTGATTTTTATGTAATTTCACATTTATTCTTTTTTGTGTGATTTTTATGTAATTTCACTAAATCTTGATTTTTTCTATAATATATTATAATTGCAGATTTTTTATGAGCTCATATATTGTTGTTTAGTATAGTGTTATGAGAATTTGAGATATTATTTGATAGAATATTAAAATGAGATAATTTGGTAGAAAAAATGGTAGAAAAAATGAGGAAAATTTAGTAGAATATTAAAATGGGATAATAAATTTGGAGTATTAAGGTTTAATAAGATGTTTTTTAATATTATTTGAAAATGGGGACATTAGGGTAATTATAGAAAATATAAACAAGAACATGATATTTGAAGTTTAACTCTTAAATTAAATATAATTTATTTTTTTATTTACTTAATTATTAAATGTAAGCAAATTTATAAATTTATATATTTAAATGATTTTATAGATATAAAAAAATAATTGAATTTTAGTAATATCTAGTTGAGTACGGTCGGGTTCGAGTTTGAATGCAGGTCTGTCTGGTCAGGTCAGCATATAATCTTGCCAGGTGTCCGTCAGGTATGGGTAATCCCAGGTCAGATTTCGATCAGGTCTGGGGACTGACCTTCACTGGTCGAACCAGGTTTAAGTCAGGTCAGAATCAGGTTGACCCAGCGGTCAGATTTGCATCTGACACCACTACTTCTTAGTTTTCACAAAATGGGGAATTTTATTGAGGCAAGTGCTCGATGATGAAATGTTGTTAGCAATTTTATGAAGGCTTTTAGCCTAAGGATTATTTTGCTACATTCCTGAGAGCCCAATTTTTTTAAAAAAAATCATTTGTTTCATCATCTTTTCTATTGGATTTTGTAAGTGTAAAGGTCAAGGTAAATTTGGGATTGATTATTCTATACATTGCATTTACTTTATTATTTGTCTATTTTTTATTTATCTATTTAACTGTTTAATATACTCTAATCTTATTGTTTATGTTTTTACTATTTGTTGTAGTTGAAGATTACACTCTTGGATTCAGAGAAGGGGAAGAGAGAAGATTTGAAGACTGTTGTGAATTTGAACAATCATTTTTTTTTTTAATGTTTGTAAATGAATGTTAAATTTTCATATTTCTTCTGAAAATTTCTTTGATTGCTCCCTTATGAAAGCTATTAGTGTTGTTTGTCAAGATGGTGTTTTGACTGTTAGTATTGAAAAGTTGCCACCTCTTGACTGCTCCCTTATGAAAGCTATTAGTGTTGTTTGTCAAGATGGTATTTGTACTGTTTTGTGGAGGTTGCATGGGGTTGATATGAAATATGGACTGCTTTATCTGTGATGTAATGTATGAAAATGATGGTATGAGTAAAATGGTGATGTTTTGGTTTTTCTTTTGAAGTGAATAAAATGTCTTGTTCAGTTTGCTTCAATGCGAAATTGCGATTTGGATATAATTACGAATACTCGTGTTAAATAATTTAACTATCAAAAATATTGTTCTCCTCTAGCAACCACTTCTTAAGGTTATATGCTATGTATAAAATTTCAATCATATAATATATCTCACGCAATTATTCAGCTAAATTCTTTACTTGTATAATATAAAATTATCTTTTACCTATTTCATATTTTCTACTTATATTTAACAAAGGTAATTTATAAATTAAGAAGGATATTCCTATTGATAATTTTAAAACCTCAACAATTGAATTTAAAGGGATAATTTATTTATAACTAATAAAGTAACTGCTACTTAGAATCTTAGATCACTCGTATTGGATTACTCACCTTGCCACCTACATGACGGGGTTACCTAAACATTGTTCATATTTATTTATTAAGCCTTGAAAAGTGAGGGAACAAGAAGGAAATAATATTAATGGTTAAATTAAATTATGGTATTATAACATCTGGTTTAAGCATTCACATAGTAAGATTTATCAAATTAACGCGACACATAATTTTAGCAATCATAATATTTGTCGAAAAGAGAGCTTGTTAACACAATCATAATATCATCACAGTTTATTCAAGATTCATTCAAGTTGTGTTCCTTGTAATATACAAATTTTGTATATTCGGGCGTTATAATATTATTTCAGTTATGATTTAGTTATATAACCAAGAGACATTATTAATTGTTACAGTTAAAAACAATCTAGAGCAGTTACCGGTTTACTTTTTTGGAATTCAGTTCAGTTTAAATCAGTTTACAACGGTTTTCTGTTAATTACAGTTCAGTTTAAATTCAGTTCGGTTCAGTTTAAAGCAATTTTGAAGCAGTTAGTTTCAGTTCAGTTTGTGCTTGGTTCGTGTTTCAGTTCAGTTTCAGTTAAGTTATGTTACAGTTAACTTTAAACAGTTAGCTTTTGATTATTGCACTTTTCAGTTATGGGTCACTTCAGTTCAGTTTATTCAGTTCAGTTGACTATCAGTTTGCAGTTCACCCACCAGTTTTTAACTAAACTGACAGCTCTACTTGCGAGGATTAGATTTATTGTCCATGTGTTGATTTCTACATTGTGAATATGATTTCTGATATTAGGACGATAAGGGATCATATTATTCATTGTGGATTTAGGGATGAGTATTATATTTGGTTATGTCATGGTGAGAAGGGAAAATATACTCA